>NW_017673388.1:119310-132203 GCF_001879085.1 Nicotiana attenuata
TTACAACCTGTGCAGGAGGCACAACCTTTTTTTATTGTACAACATTTTCCATCTTTCTACAAGTCTCCTCTTTCTTTTTTTACCTTTTCCTTTAAAACATACTTTAAATTCTTTGATGTGGATAGTTTTGAAAGTGATCGAGAGGGGTTATTTAATAGGGTTAAGGAACCGGTTAGGAGTGGGTGGAAATATTGGGTAGTTAGGTCGGTTCATAAAGAGGCGAGATGTTTGGGGTTCAAACAACGGGAAAGAAAGAAACTGACAATTGATAACATGGCACCGTTTCAGCCGTTTAAAAATTGTGCATGAAAGTACAGAGGAACTACTAACCTGTGTCGAGGGAACCAGGTTCCCTGACAGTTTTTGCAAATGTAAGCCTCATCCTTTGACCAGCGTGCAATGCATTAGCTGCTTCTTTGCTCTGTAATCGTCATGCGTGTCTACCTGTAACGATATAGAGATGAGATAGACTGTGCCAGAAAATACTTTTTATCTATTTTACCTGTACATCTCTTTCGTAGCCAATCATCGAGGGACCAGGTTCTCAGTTGGGTTTTATCAACCCTAGTGCCAAGCGATTTCTTTCAAAATATTCTCTGCTCAAGGCTTTGGTGAATATATCTGCAATCTGATTCTCTGTGCTGCAAAATTTCATGCAGATGAGCCCTTTTTCAACATTGTCTCCGAGGAAGTGATGACGCACATTAGTGTGCTTGTTCTCTTATGTTGAACTTGATTTTTTGCCATGTTGAGTGCACTTGTATTGTCGCACAGGAGGGGTACACAGTCAGAGAGAACTCCAAAGTCTTCCAACTGTTGTTTGATCCACAGCAATTGAGCACAGCAAGAAGCAGCTGCTACATATTCCGCTTCTGCAGTTGAGAGTGCCACCGAGTTTTGCTTCCTTGTACCCCATGAGGTTAGACAGGAACCCAGAAAATGTGCCATGCAAGAAGTGCTTTTCCTATCCACCAGATACCGAGCATAGTCAGCATCGGCATACCCTATTAAGTCAAAGTTATCTTCTGAGGGATAGTAGAAAACCAGGTCCTGCATCCCTTTGAGATATCTTAGGATTCTCTTGGATTGCCTTCAGATGAGATTCCTTTGGATTAGATTGAAAACTCTATACATGGTCTCATTCATAGAGGAACCAGGTTCATCCATGTCCAGACGAGTGGCTGTGGCAATGGGAGTATCAATGATTTTTTATCCTTCCATGTCAAATCTCTTCAGCAGCTCCTTGATGTACTTCTGTTGACTTTTCATTGTCCCCTTGGGAGTTTCCTTCACTTGTAAACCCAAGAAGAAATTCAATTCACCCATCATGCTCATTTCAAACTCACTTCTCATGAGTTTTGCAAATTCTTCACATAGAGAGTCAACTGTTGCTCCAAAGATGATGTCATCAACATAGATCTGCACAATGAGCAGGTTCCTTCCTCGTTTCATTAGAAAAAGAGTGTTGTCAATATTCCCTCTTGTAAAGCCATTTTCTAGAAGGAATTTTGACAACCTTTCATACCAAGCACGGGGAGCCTGCTTTAACCCATACAAAGCCTTGTCGAGTTTAAAAACGTGCTTCCAGACTTATCAAGTTTGTTTCTGAATACCCACCTGGTTCCTATAACAATTTTGTCAGCAGGTCGTGGAACCAGGTTCCACACATTGTTCCTCTCAAATTAATGGAGCTCTTCTTGCATAACTGTAATCCAGTCTACATATTTCAATGCTTCCTTGATATTCTTGGGCTCTATTTGAGAGAGAAAGGCTGAGAAGGCAAGTGTGTTTCTTGCCTTTGATCTGGTTTAAATTCCTGAATCAAGAGGAGTGATTATGTTTTAAAGATGGTGTGAGCTCTTGTGCTTCCAGTTGGACACCTAAATCTCATTAAGAGAGGATCCGGGTTCTTCTGGATTTGATCCATGTGTCCTTTTCCTCACCTCAGCAACTGGAGTTCCATGTACAACATCCACAACTCTATTTTCTGCTTTTGATATTGTGATTGAGGGACCAGGTTCCTCTATGTCGGCTGGAGTCTCATCTTTAGTTCTAAGGAACAAGGTCCATGTAAATGTGGAGTAGTCATCCACAATGAAGAAAATATGTACCTCTTTCCTCCTCTACTTGGCACCCTCATAGGTCCACATAGATCCATATGGAGGATATCAAGTGACCTTGAGATGATAACTTCCTTTTTGGTCTTGAAAGAGGATCTGACTTGCTTTTCTTTTACACATGCATCACACACCCTGTGATCCTTGAAGCTTGACTTGGGCAGACCACGAACCAGGTCCTTCTTGACCAATTTGTTCAGCAGCGTGAAACTTGCATGACCCAGCCTTCTGTGCCATAGCTCAACATTATCATCAACAACACTCAGACAACTAAGATCCCCATTTTGCGAGGACTCAAAGTTAGCAACATAGATGTTTTTGTATCTTTTGCCACTAACATCACTTCACAGTCACAAGATTTGTGACAAGATTTGTGACTGTGCATATTTTAAATACAAATTCCACTTTTGTTACCCTTGTCACAGACTTGGAAAATACTCAACAAGCTATACTTCAACCCCTTCACGTAGTACGCATTTTCGATAGAGTGGGAAAGAGACTTCTCGATCCTTCCAACTCCCAGAATGTATCCCTTCTTGCCATTTTCAAATGATACACTCCCTCCCTGTAGGGCGTTCAGTGAAAGGAAATCATTTGTACTTCCAATCATGTGCTTCGAGCAGTATCCATGTACCATTATTGGCTGCTCCCTTTCACTGTTCCCTGCACAAGTAAATCAAGGGTTAAATTTAGGAACCCAAACAAGTTTGGGTCCCTTGTAATGAGGAAAGGGATGAACTAGGGCTCTTTTGGTCCAAGCAGGCATTATACGTTTTTTATGTGAAGGACCAGGTTCTCTAGCGGTAGTTACTGTTTCAGCAAAAACTTTGTTTTTCTGTTGAGATTGGAATCTGGCCTTACAGGTTTCCTTAAAGTGCCCAGTATTGCCACAGTGAGTGCAAATCAATTGTCAGGTACAGTAACGTACTTGCTATGAGGGTTGTAGGGAGTCTTTTCCCTTTGGAACCCGATTCCCTGCCTGTTTCCCCCACCGTTTGTATACATAGCAGTGATTGCATCAGAGGACCAAGTCCACTTAAGTGATTTTTCTAGGTCACTCTTCACTTTTCCTAGGTCTTCTTGAAGTTGTCTGTTTTTCTCAAGCTCTGCACACAGACTAGATTTCACTGATTTTAACTCATCTTCAAGCCTAAGGTGTACTTCACTTACAACTTCCTTTCCTTATTGAGTGTTCCTAGGCCTACTTTCCCTTTTTAGTTCCTCAATTGTTTCCTTTAGGTCTACAACCACCACTAATAGGTCATCTCTCTCATGCTCAATGTTAGCAACCTTCTCAATTAAAACCTCTTTCTCCTTTCTAACACACTTAATGGTCTCTTTTAGATTGACCACAACAACCACTAGATCATCTCTCTCATGTCCTATGTTTGCAATTTTTTCAGTTAAGGCATCTTTTTCTTTCTTCAGACTCTCAATGGTTTCCTCTAAGTCTACCACCACAACTACTAGATCTTCTCTCGATTGTTCTACTTCTCCTAGTTCCACAGTTAAGGCATCTTTATCATTTATGATACTATGATATGCATCAATTAAAACATTTGCTAAAGACATAAGTTTTTTTGGAGAATAATACTTTAGATTTCTTTGAACATCCTCATCAGATTTTGCCATCAATGCAAATATGCAATCATATTTTGCAGCTTTTCTTTCAACGACCATCATAGAGGTGTCTACCTGTTCATCATCACCTCAGATTCACTAGAGGAATCTCCCTAGGCATCCAGAGCTTGCTTTACAATATTATCAGCAAAATCTCTTTTCTTGAACTTTCTGTCAGGGACCGGGTTCCTCTTAACCATCATAGAAGCATTGTGTTTGTAATGGTCCTGATTGTGGAGAGGACACGCTTTGATGAAATGTCCTGGCTTTCTGCACTTGTGACAACAATCGTATCCTTTAGTGTTTCTGCTAAAGCTGCCCTTCTTGGGAATGCCTCCATTTCTACGAACCATTTTCTGAAATCTTGGTGGTCTGTCGGTTGATTGAATTTCCTTGAAGTTTGGTGGAGCGTCCATGTAGATCCTTTCTAGGTGTTAACCTTTTAGAAAGAACCTGCTCTGATACCAATTGATATAATTTAAGGGTCCACCAAACTCTATAGAGAACCAAGTTCTCTATCAGGTTCAACAGAACACACGCACACTGCAGTAAGTAAATGACATAGAGGAATTTTACGTGGAAAATTTCCAGCTCAACGGGATTAAAAACCATGACCTACCCTTATAGGATTTCAACTTCACTACTAAGCAATCTTTAGATTACAACATATTGTAACCTAGGAATCAACCTCTTAATCCCTCACTAGCTTGTAACTACACTATTACAAGCCACTTTGTAATAACTCTATTACAAAGACTTAATCACTCACTAACTTGTAACAACACTTACAAGCCACTTTATAATAATTATATTACAAAGACTTCACAACTCGACTAACTCTAGCCAAGACACAAACACAAGGGTTTATGATTTACAAAGGGTTTCCTACATAATGCTTCTAAGTAAGCTAAGTAGGAATTACAAGTAAGAACTTCAACAAAGATACAACACAACTAAGGACATATAATAACTCAATATGGGGAACTGGTCCGTTTCTATGTTGTTAGTTGTTCTTGATGCCCTTGAGAATCACTTGCAAGATAGACACACACTTGAGAGAATGCTTCTTTTGTTCTTGAATGTGCAAGTGATTTGTTTTACCTTTGCTAAATATCTCATTTGTGACATCACTTGGATGATGCCAACATGTTAGGTGAAGGGCATTCCCCATAAAGTTAACTGCTGCACTGTTTCTACACTATAGCGTGTGCAGGTAGCAACTTTACAGCTGGGGGAGTTGACTTGTACAGTCACCTCGGAAACTGGTAGGGACATATTCCCTCAGTTGTTCCTTCTTCTGTTCCTTTGTCTCTGAAGAGTTGAATTGTGTCCCCAACTGGAAATTTGTTGATCTTAAGCTCTTGAGGATGTGTAACAGGTTCCTTATCTCGGGAACTGGTAGGGACCTCTTCCCTCAGCTGTTCCTTTGACTCTGAAGAGTTGAATTGTGTCCCCAACTGGAAACTTGTTGATCTTAAGTTCTTGAGGATGTGTAACAGGTTCCTTATCTGGTTCTTAACAGTAAGTTTGTTAGATCATCAAAACATAACAGGGATACACATATAACCTATCACTCCCGCATATTAATATGATTTTATATATATGTTCCTTCTCTGATGAGAGCTATATAGAATACCTAGTGCACTGGAATACCCTTTTGTGTTTTTTTTATGTTTGTGGGGATAGAACCTATTTATTTAACTATTGAGTGTTAACTAGCAAGAATTTCCAGATAATTCTCTTGAAAGCTTACTCCTTTAGTGATGAACTATAACACTAATTGTTGTTTCTCAATTCGTTTGCTTGTTAAGCGGACTATGCTGGAGTTGTACTGATAGCAATAGAAGTCATTATTTCTTATTGACCATTTATTTTCCTCTCTCCGATCGCTCTTTTCTGATACTTCTCTCTCTCGTAAACTAGTCCGTCATTCACGTCGTCGTCACCCTCGTCGTACGTAGATCTCAATTAGGTAAGTCTCTTCTCTCTCCTCCATCTCTCTTCTTCTCTTTCTTCTTTTCCCTTCTTTTGTTCTTCTTCATAGCGTCACCAGCGACTATACTAGCACCGACGACACCCTCTTTTCTCTCTCCGCACCGCTCTCTTGTTCTCTATATATCTCTCCCCTCTCCCCGTTCCTTCTCCCCAAGATTCGTGTGGGTGGGTGTGCGCGTCTGTGTGCAGAAAAATAGGGCCGGCTGACCAGGATTTTTCCGGCGGAATCCAGAAGCGTCAGCGCGAGTGTAACCACCAACTACGGTTTCTAGCGAGTCCATTGCAGCACAGTCCCACGTCTCCACCCTCCAAGCTTATACAACCAGTTTTCCAGCGAGCCAGTTGCAGCAAATCCCCACGTCTCGATTACAATCCAGGTTCTATCTTTCTTGAATTATTATCTTTCTTGCCTTTACCATTGATCTCGATATTTTGTCTAACTTTTCTTGCTTTAACTGTAGAACGTCACTTGTTTTACTACCATTTTTAGTAGACCTTATTTAGCTATTAGTTAGAACTTGCCTGCCATATTTGTTTACTTAAGCATATTATTTGCCATATTTGTTTCCTTAAGCATATTATTTACAATCTGTCTCTTGTTTTGCTTTAACTGTATAACGTCACTTATTTTACTGCCATTTTCAGTACACCCCTTATTTAGCTATTAGTTAGGACTTGACTGCCATATTTGTTTCTTTAAGTAGCTTAGTTACAATCTGTCTCTAGCGTATTGTTGTGATCTAATTGTAGCAACTTTGTCTCGATTACTTGTATTTTTCTATAATTTTTTCTTCCCGAGCTATATTATAGTAGTTTTGCCCATTTTCTCTGTGACCTCTAGTTATTTTTTGTCAATATTAGTTGGAGATTATATTTCGGTTATTCATTTTATTTTTGTCGCTTTTTTTTTCGGGGTAGTGTTTGTGTAGTATCTCCTAGATTATAGTGGCTTTGGTGAACGATGGTAGGATAAGGTCTTGTCCTCGGGGGTGTCCTGGCGGGGAGGGGGTGCAGGGGGTAATGGGGCTAAGGGAGCCTCCAGGCTAAGAGTGGGGTCTTGGAACATAGGAACTTTGACTGGAAAGGCTATAAAGCTAGCGAGAATTGTCGAAAAAAGAAAGATTAATATAGCTTGTATACAGGAGACCATATGGGTAGGAGATAAGGCGCGGGATGTGGGCAAGTTCAAACTATGGTATCTGGGAGGGCGGGGGGCAGGAACGGGATAGGTATCTTGGTTGATTAGGACCTCCGTGATCTAGTGGTGGATGTAAGGAGGGTGAACGACATGCTGATGCCTATTAAGCTAGTTGTTGGATGATTTATTTTGAACATAATCAGTGCATACGCACCCCAAGCAGGCTTGGACGAGGAAGTCAAAAGGCGTTTATGGGAAGATTTGGATGAGATGGTGCGTGGTATTCCACATACTGAGAAGCTTTTCATAGGAGGAGATTTCAACTGCCACATTGGAGCGACGTCTGGGGGATGTGCATGGTGGCTTCGGTTTTGGAGATAGGAACGGAGGAGGAACTTCTCTGTTGGACTTTGCTAGAGTGTTTGATTTGATGATAGCAAACTAGAGTTTCCCGAAGAAGGTGGAGAACTTGGTCACCTTCCGGAGTCTGGTGGCCGTGACTCAGATTGATTATCTTCTCTGCGGGAAGTTCGATAAAGGTCTTTGCACGGAATGCAAGGTCATCCCGAGTGAGAACCTCCATAGGCTCCTGGTCATGGACCTTGAGATCACAAGGAAGAGGAGGAAGAGGGCGGTGTATAGACAACCTAGGATTAAGTGGGGAGCCTTGACGAAAGCCAAAGCGCATGAGTTGGTGGTTAAGTTGATGATTAGGGGGGCTTGGAGGTGTAGCGAGGACGCAAGTGCTTTGTGGACCATGACTGCGCAGTGAATTAGGGAAGCTGTTAGAGAGGTATTAGGGATCTCGAAGGGTTACTCTGGTGGAAAAAGAGGAGATTGGTGGTGGAATGGAGAGGTGCAAGAAAAAGTGGAGACCAAGAAAGCGGCGTATCTGAAGCTAGTGGAAAGTATATACGATGATGAGAGAAGGGTGAATAAGGAGCAATATAAGTTAGCTAAGAAGGAGGCGAAATTAGAAGTTACGACGGATAAGAGTGCACCTTTTGGTCGTTTGTATGAAGAACTCGAGGGCCGAGGTGGGGATAAGAGGTTGTTTTGGTTAGCCAAGGTGAGAGAAAGGAAGGACCGTGACTTGGACCAAGTAAAGTGCATCAAGGACGAACAAGGTAAAGTTTTGTTGGATGATGGGCTTATCCGTCGGAGATGGCAGACCTACTTCCATAGTCTCTTGAACGAGGAAGGGGACATGAGCATTGTACTAGGTGATTTGGAACTCTCCAGGAGTCATTGAGACTTTGGGTTTTCAATAAAGAGATCATATTGAACGGAATTTAGTGATAGCCTTGGGTTTAATATAACTCAAACAAATACCACCTATAGATAACATCACCTGTAAATCAAAGTAAAAACTAAAGATGATACTCGGGCTAAGGGTGAAGTTGGTAATTTTTCTTACATCTACCCCTCCCGGAGTCTAGGCATATGCGCCCCCAAAATTAAAAGCTTGAATACTAGAAGACTTCTGTTCCTACAAGAGAAACAGATTAGGAAAAATACTTGAGAAAAATAAAAGCACAAATTAGAACTAGTTTTAATAAAAGCTTAAGAGTCTTACATGGAACAGTACATCATTGAAACTCAATTGTCAAAATTGAATAAGATAGTACTTGAGTTCAAAAAGTTCCACATTCTCATACAAAAAATCCAAACCATTTAATACATTTAGATGATTCCAATTTTGTTCGCCACATCCAAAGCATCATAGTCGGGTGTCAACCTGACATACGCCTTCTTCGTTCCATCCGGCCTGAACCAAGATAAGACAAAGCCAGCAGCTTAGATAAGATGGCAAGAAGTTGCATGAAACATTAAACATTATATAAATGGTGAACAATAAGGACCAACAACTTAATATTTTGCCAGAATTGCAGTGGTCGGACTAAGTTTACTTCATTCAGACCATATTATCTTCAGTATTTAAAAGTGAGAATGTTTAAAATAGTGGTGCAACACACAAGTACTCCAAGTAGGTCCGAAAAAAACTACTTCATATAAGTACTGGCTCAACATAAATTAGAATTAACCTTCATATATAAATACTAACATTAGGCTAACCAGCATAAAACTAGGAAGTTTATAATGCAACTACAGAGATATCAAAATGTTAATGCAAACATATGACAACTAAGACTACATATGTCAGTCTTCTTGAGGTAGTTTTAGCAGATGCAGGATAATGAGGCAAATTCCTTAACGTTCAAATTACCGCAGAATTAAACTCAACACATAACGCTCGGAAATTATTGGACAGTGCATCAATGCCCTTATATGGAAAACATCAGTAATGCTGGATAAAAAATGATGTGCAGCTATCTTCTCTGTTAAAGAAATCAAGAGAACAACTAAAAGTGCCTATTAACCAAGCCAAAACACAAATAGGAAAATAAGCAAGCTGTTACCTGATCAAGGTATTGACTTTCTTAGTCTGGATATCATACATTTTCTTCACCGCATCCTTAATCTTCTTTTTGTCAGCCTTGATGTCAACAATAAAAACAAGTGTATTATTGTCCTCGATCTTCTTCATTGCAGATTCAGTGGTGAGAGGATACTTAAGTATCCCATACTGATCAAGTTTGTTCCTTCCAGGTGCACTAATCCGGGGATACTTAGGATTTCTATCCTTCTTCAATGTCTTAGGCCGATGAAATGTGACTTTTGTTCGTATCTTTGTTGACTTCTTCTTAAAGGTTGATCCTGATTTCACAGCCTTGGCCGCCTTGACCGCTTGGGCTTTGGGGTCACCTTTTTTTGCCACATCTGCTACATAAGGAAGTCACACTAAGTAACAGATCAAGTCATGTACTAGCAGGAATATATGCCACAGAAATTCATTTGATATCTTCCTGTTATAGAGCATATCGACTTCGATTTCTGAACAACCCACTCAATTCAAACACTAGATTCAAGGTAAGAAAACAGTTCTAGTAAAAGTAAGATATAAAACAAACACTTGATTTTCCAATCAAACCAAAAGAATAATACCATTACTCTTAGCCGTCATGATTATTAATATAAGTACCAAACCATTAGCCTTTCTAGTTAAAAATTGGAACCACTATACGTCCCAAGAGAAAAGAATCTTTGTATCCAAACTCTCATAGAAATCATGACTTGACATTCCCATCTACCCAAACCTTGATTGGCAGAGTTACTCATATTTGAGCTGGTGGGAGGTACCAAGTTGTCGGTGGATGCACATGCCAGCTAGCCTAGACACGACCGTAGTCTAAAAAGATCCTTAAATCCACAAGCAAATCGAGAATTTAAGCTTTATGAGTTCAACCTTTAAGGTTCTTAGTATTGAACCCATTGTATTTTTAACAATATGGGTTCATGTCTACTACTTGCTGCAGTTTTAGTGGATTTTTATATAAATTTATGCTCCCATCCAAAGTATTGGTTCAGATGAACCGGGTACCAGTACTCTGCATTCACCTCTGCTTAAATCAACACATACCGGAATTGCTGGAAGATTTCAAGCTACAACTATCTTCTCTATCCCTCATTCTCCAAACTCCCAATATAATCATCACAGCTATTATCCCGTAAATTTCAATCAAATGCGGTAAACTCCAAACGAGCCTTCTTATCAACAAAAATGTTCACACCTATAAGTTAATCTACATCATACTTCTCCTTAAAATGAATCTAACAACTAGATATTCTGTCATTTAATAATAATAAAGAGCCTCATTAGAAATGCCCCAAGCTTCTGAGGCAAAAAGCGAATACTTTTCAAGCTTCCAACAACACGATAACCTTCTTACTGAGCACATTCTTAAAATATATCTCTAGTTGGCTAGTTGGAGTTATAATTAGAAATTAAATGAAAAAAAAAGTAGATTCAAATATGTACCTTTAGCTGGAGCCATGGGAGACAGTTCTAAAACCCTATACTGCAAACCTCAGAGAAGCTCCCGCTGTACCGCTAGGGTTTTTTCATAGAAGACGACGATGAATGATTTATATTGGGGCCTTGACTAGCAGAGCCCGGCTTATTCGGGCCGTTGCTTTGAGGCCCATAAATATGGGCTTTAGTGACTCAAACTGACTAAACAAAAGGGCAAATTATGCGAAATACTCATTGAGCTTAAAATAATTATTCTTTTTTAATTTGAAAATTATTTATAATATATACCTATTAATTAAAATTAATTACCCTTACCTACCTACACCCATCCCAAACTTTTTTTACTATTTGGCTTGAATTGGTTTGGTTTTACTTGAATTGACTTGACTTAGCTTGGTTTAGTAGCTTAGTTTGACTTTATTTGGTTCGCTTTGACGGGGTATTACAAAAAAATGGGCGGGAGGAAAAACTTATGGGCAGGGGCGGGTAATAATTTTGTACCGCCTAGGTATTTCCCAAAGAACCCCTAAACAAAAGTAAGATTGGATAATAAGATCTTTACACAAATCGGTTGGATTTAATTGTTCACTTTTTCTACTCAATATATATACATTATACAATAATTATAGGTTTATATACATATTTTATATGGATTAAATATATATTATATCCTTACCGTTTACTTTTAGTCTAAGCAATAGGTGAGTGGCTATTTGGGTTAATGAAGCCCAATTTCAGCTGAAATGTGATGGTTTCTTTAATTCGAATTGAATGTTTGTTGAAAATTCAGGAGCTAATAACCTAAATAATGTAACATTTGAACCTAAATTCGAAAAACAAATGTAAACATGAAGAAATGATCTAAATTATATAAATGTTAATAGTAGAATAACTTGTCAAATTTTTTGTTAAAAGTTTGTAAGTAGCAGGATTTTTCATAAGCGATATCGACGTATTGCAAGTAAATTTTAGCTTTGAACTATGTTGGTTGAAACGTCTTTATTTCCTATCCAATGTGATATTTCTTAGTATTATCTTTAAGAAACGTATCACCATTTGCTTGGTGGGCAAAGTGGATATTACTTTTTAATGGCTTGAAATAAATTTAATATTTGTACGTTATTTAACAAATTCTAAATACCAAATATACTGTTTGAACAAAAGCTACTGAGTTCAGCCAAAGTACCGAAGCTCGGCGTGTACTTCCGCCGTTGTTTATAACTGTTGAATATTGAAGTATTAAAACTGTTGGTTCATATGGGAATGTTCTCTTTTATTATATGCATACAGAGAATATTAGGAATGTTCTTCCTATCTTGAACAGTGAAGTATTAGATCACTGTTGGTTCATAGTATTGTTTTGTAGTACTCATGCAGCAAATTGATTGTAACTACAAAGTTTATAGGATGAAGGTTAATGAGAGCCTTCAATGTAAGATGCAAAGTAGACATTTGGATAATATTTGGTTGAAAGTAGAAAGAAAATATATTCTAAGTTGAAATTAAATTAAAAAGTCTGTGTTCCTATACGAAGTTTGCTTCATTTTTTTATTTTGTGAGTAAAAACTATCAATATTTCAGTTGAAATAGTAGTTTCCTCTTGCTCCTTATGAGTGTTAGAATCGAAATACTCGGTGCGAAAGCTACCAAAGCATATACCAAAAAAGAACAAAAATATTTAATGTGGTTCAATCAATTGACTTACATTTGGAGGCGGAGATGAGCAATCCATTATATAAAAGGAAAACTTACACAAATGTTCCAAATAAGTCTCAACTTACCAACCTCTAGCCATTAGTCATAGACTTACCAAAAGTAGCCAAACACATATAAAAATTGAAAAAACCTAATAAATAAGGTTTTTTCTCTCAAAGAATCACATGCAAAAATCACTTTCGATATTTTTAAGCGTAATCACTTTCGATATTTTTAAGCGTGATTAGCAACATTAGATGCAAGACGGAAAGAAAATTTTATGGATGAGGTAGCAAATAAGGTGATGAAATATAAAAAAAAAATACAATATTCCAAAAATCTAAGCAAAAAAAGGAACTTTTTCAATGGGTATAGTTGAAATTCATTGAAAACATATAGATAAGTCAATATGCAAATTGAGAGATTGAGTGTTCGACTGTTTGTATCAAATCGT
>NW_017673388.1:134505-138070 GCF_001879085.1 Nicotiana attenuata
GGGGAGGATGGGAGAGGGATAAGCTTGTGAAGAAGCAATAATCTAATTATCGTATAGAATTGATCATCGTTAAATATATTTATTTGAATAATTATTAAATTGATTCATCGACTTATAACTTAGAAATTAAAATTAACGTACTTATATGCATCAATGGATATTAAAAACAAAACGTCTCGACCTATATCGATTAATCTATGTCATGCATTATTAGTTATGAACGAATGACATATAGAACATACTAAACTTCTTTGACATGTATATATGTATCACAAATTAAATAAACGAAAGAAGCTATTAGCATTATGACAATCATATATAAGTAAACGAGTTAATATAACAATCAACTAAACATATTTAAGGTAGAATAATATTGATTTAATAATTCATCAATTGATCAAGTTTTCGTGCGTAGTAAGGCATGCACATGCGTCATATATAAGAAGTAGTATTAGTTATTCGCAGAAGTTGAACAATAATAGTATAAAATTGTACAACGAAGTGTGTATATATATATATATATATATATATATATATATATATATATATATATATATATATATATATATATATATATATATATATATATATATATATATATATTCATCATACTCTTTCCAATCGAGTCTCGGCCGTANTATATATATATTCATCGAGACATCGGGTCTTCCATCACAGGGCCATAGGACTATACGTCCGTCATACAGTCTAGCTGCCTCACATCCAATTGGATCGCAGCCACATGGAGCACATCCTTACATATCACAACCACATGGATTGAAACCATCCATATCACAGCCACATGGGTCACAGCCAACTGTATCACAGCCACATGGATCGTATCCAGCTATGTCGCAGTCATAGGAATCGCATCCATATTCATCATCTACTTCATCCATTTCAGGACTTCGCCTGCGAGACCGTATCTCTGAGCCCCCATCTGCACCGTCTATGCATGCTTCTGATACACATGCTGAGGATGATGATCCAGAGGTAGTGCGTTATGATCGCAATGGCAGGATCATCATAGTCCTTGAGGGGAACGGGTAAGAGTTATTTGTTATTTTTGCGTTTATTGTTTTATAATGTTTTAACTATTCATGTGTTTTTATTGTTAAATTGCAGATTCAATGTAACGATCCGACCGATCGTTTTTCTTTCTAGATCCTTGTTCCCCTAAATAAGACTCCCTGTATTTAACTGTTTTATGACTTGCGGGGATGGTTAGTTCGGGTTTGGAAGGGTTCGAGTTGAAATCGGAACACTTAGTTCCTTAAAATTGGCTAAAAAGGGCTAAGTTACTTGAGTCAATATTTTTTTAGTAAACAACCTCAGATCTGGGATTCGACGGTCCCAATAGGTTCGTATGATAATTTTGGACTTAAGCGTATGTTCGGATCGGATTTTGGATGACCCGAGAGCATTTCAACGCTTAATATTGAAAGTTAGCATATTCAAGGTTTTAAAGTTCTTTAAATTTGGTTTGGAGTAGGTTTTGGTGTTATCGAAGTCCGTTTTGGATTCCGAGCCCGGGAATAGTTCCGTCTGGTGATTTAAGACTTGCAGGCAAAATTTGGTGTCATTCCGAGTAGTTTAAGTATGATTCGGCACGTTCGGAGCAAGTTGGAAGAACTCGAAGTCCATAAGTTGATTCTATTGGTTTTGGATTGTGATTCTTAGTTTTAATGTTGTTTTCTACGTTTCGAGGGTGGGAGTAAGTCCGTTTTATGTTTACGAACTCGTTGGTATGTTTGGGCGAGGCCTCGGGGGCCCCGGATGCCATTCGGACGATGCGCGCAGCTCGTTTGGACTTGGAGGAAATGGCTGAAGCAGCAGAACTTATGATGCAATCGTACCTGCGAGGGGTTAGCTGCAGGTGCGAGCTCGCAGAAGCAGCCCAGCGTGGCCTGCCCAGTGATTGCAGAAGCGAGGCAGGGACCGCACCTACGAAAGCGCAGGTGCGAAGCAGGCAAACGCAGAAGCGAGCAGGGTCGCAGGTGCGGAAAGTACGCCGTAGACGCGGGCGCGTAGAAGCGAGTCGTTTTTCGTAGATGCGGAAGTAGGCCAGCTGGGGGAGAGCGGCATCTGCGATGCATTTTCCGCAGAAGCAAATACCGCTGGAGGCAGAAGGGTTCATTTAAGACGGGACTTAGGACATTTTGGTTCATTTATTTCACTTCTTGGGCGATTTTTGGAGCTTCTTAGGGAGGGGTTTTACCTAGCTATTGAAGGTAAGTAATTTCTATCCAATATGAGTTAAATACATAGATTATGGTAGATTTTAACATGTAAAATTGTGGAAATTATAGGTTTAGTTGAAAAACCTAGGTTTTGACAAAAATGGGATTTAACCACGAAAATGATTATGGAATTGGGTAAAAATGATATATTTGAGTTCGTAAGGTTATGGGTAACATTATTCTTCAAACATTTCTGGAATCCAGGCACATGGGCCCGGGGGTGAATTTTAAAAATCTTCCAATTTGGGTTGGGTAATTACTCCAATAGTTAAATTATGAACTTTTGAGTATATATTGACTTATTTATATAATATTTGGTTAGTTTCGGGTTGTTTGGCACCAAGTTGAGGATTTAGAGCGTATCTATGGATCGGAAGTGAGCTTGAGAATGAGGTAAGTCTCGTGCCTAACCTTGTAAGAGGGAATTCATCCCCTTAGGTATATTTTCGTTGTGAATTAATTGTGTGAGGATCTACGTACGCACTAGGTGACGAGAGTCCATGCGTAGCTATGTTCCATGAGATGTCCAGGTAGTCTTAGGTTTACATCATGCTTTAATTGTAGTGTCATGATTGTTATGCATATTAATTATCTTGAATAGAGCTTAGAATACAGATTTTAAAGTTGAAACATCCAAGTTAGATTTCTTATTTTCGGGAAAGAATATTTAATAACTTTGAGAAATCCATGTCCTCTCGCGTCGCAAGTACTTCCGCGAGCGAGATAAACTTCTCTATTCTCATGGGAGCGGACCGTTCACCTCGGCAGGTTAATAGATGCATCTGTGGTTCGTACCGCTCAACCCTCGGCAGTGCACATAATATATTATTAGGATCGGGCCGTACGACCTCGGCATAAATCATGCCTGACAATACTCGGAGCCTAAGTATACTTGATATTATGTTATGGCTTGAGAGGTTATATTTATTTGATTACAAAAATTGACTTGGAATTTACTATTAGTTGAAGAATTATTTATTTACTGCTTGTTATTGAGTTATTATTATTGTTTACATAATCCATGCTTATTTAGAATTTTTGTATTTTATTTGTTGGCCCATAGGAAGTGTCGATGTCGACCCCTCGTCACTACTTCTTCGAGGTTAGACTGGATACTTACTGGGTACATGTTGTTTATATACCCACTCTACACTTCTGCACTAATCGTGCAGGATCTGAGGCAGGTGCATCTGGCAATCGTCCCAGCGCGCACCCCTGGTACCTAGAGACTTAGTGGTGAGCTGCTTTCCGAGCCCGTTCTGTAGCACCTGGAGTCTCTCTCTCTCTCTCTCTCTCTCTCTCTCTCTCTCTCTCTCTCTCTCTCT
>NW_017673389.1:0-16215 GCF_001879085.1 Nicotiana attenuata
GCTGAGTTTGTAAAATAGTATAATCAACAGGACTGAGTTCAAGTAGTATATCAAAATAGTGAGGAAACAGTGATAAAAATCCCCAAAGGTTTCAAATAATTGGCGTGAAGCCCAAATATGGCAATTAGCCCAAATCATGATAATAACAAATAAGTTTCAGTCAAATACGCGGAAAAATAAACAATCGGGACGGACCAAGTCAGAATCCCTAACGGTGCTCTACCCACGCTCGCTATCCGGCGTGCAAGTCACCTCAATATATCACTATGATGTGCAAATCCGGGGTTTCAAACCCTCAGGATATCATTTACAATCATTACTCACCTCGAACCTGCTAAATCTCTAGCTCACGACGCCTTTGCCCCTCGAATCGGCCTCCACGCGCGTCTAATCTATCCAAAACCAAAGCGAATACGTCACAATATGCTAAGGGAACAAGGCCCAAGCGAAAACAATCGAAAAATATCAAAAACTCCCGAAATTAGCAAAACCCGAGCTTCCGGGCCCACTTCTCGAAACTCCAAAATTAGCATCATCGGATTCCTAATCTCGCCACGAGTCTATACATACCAAAAACTCTCAATTCGGACCACAATTGGCCCCTCAAATTCTAATTTAAAATCTTAAAATCCCAAGCCCTAGTTTCCTTCAATTTAGCTAAATTCTCAAGAATTTCAAGGATAATTCCACAATATAATCGTGTTTTTAACTCATAAAACTTACCTCCAGACAATCTCCTTCGAATCCCTCTTCAAATGCTCCCAAGTAGCTCCCAAAATGCTCAAAAATGGTGGAAAACGGGTTTGGGTTCGCGGATGAAATGTTATTTTAAGCCCTTCTACCCAGACCTCATTTCCACTTCTGCGATACTTTTACCGCTTCTGCGGTCACCGCTTCTGCGGTCACCGCTTCTGCGGTACTCTCCGGCTTCTGCGGAATTACACTGCTGCGCTCAGGTCCGGTTCTGCGGTATATCCGCTTCTGCGGACGCCGCATATGCAGACAACCATCCGCTTCTGCGGAAGTCCTCCCAAGACCAAGAATTCGCACCTGCGACTCCCTCACCGCATCTGCGGAGTCGCTTCTGCGGCCCTTTTTCCGCAGATGCGGAAATACCAGATATCAGAAAACCAGCTATCTCAAAATCCAAAATCCATCCCGATGGCCATCCGAAATCACCCTGAGGCCCCAGGGACCTCAACCAAAAGCACCAACACATCCTAAAACCTCATTCAAACTTGTTCCAATCACCAAAACACCTCAAACAACACCAAAACCATCAATTCACATCGAATTCAAGCCTAAGTTTCCCAAAAACTTCCGAATCGCGCATTTGATCAAAAACGCAACCAAACGACGTCCGAATGACCTGAAATTTTACGCGCACATCCCAAATCACATAACGAAGCTACAACAACTCTCGGAATTCCATTCCGACCCTCGGATCAAAATCCCACCTATCAACCGGAAATCGCCAAAATACTAACCTTGCCAATTCAAGCCTAATTCTACACCGGACCTCCAAAACCAATTCCGATCACGCTCCTAAGTCATAAATAACCCAACGAAGCTAACCAAATCATAAAAATTCCGATCCGAGCTCATATACAAATAAGTCAACTCTTGGTCAAACCTTCCAAATTCAAAGCTTTCAACCGAGACTGTTCTTCCAAATTCATACCGATTCCCGTGAAAACCAAAACCAACGATCTGCATCAGTCATAAAACATCGTACGGAGCAAGTCATGCCCGAGAACTGGCGATCAAAGGGCAAAAGCTCAAAATGACCGGTTGGGTCATTACAATGTTATGTTAGGTTTGCTATGTTTTTGTTTGTGTTGTACTGTTAAAATAAAATTATTGTTAAAACACAATTCTTGCCACTATTTACATAATGTAGTATGTACACAAAATACAAACAAAAATAAATCAACGAGTCCCGCAGCCTGTGTGCTTCTGTGCAGCCGCTGGCCTGAGTCACATCTCCTGTCGACCGGGTACACTATCAGGATCATCATCATCAAGTCGCCTCTTTATGTGAGGATGCGCAGCAGCATCGACAGTACAACTGGAAGGATCGGTAGAAGGGGCGTCAGCAACCTACAAAACAATTACTAAGCTTAGCATATGAAAATGTATTCTAGTAATGTACGTGTTAAGTCAAAAACATTTTCTCACCATGGTCTCGTCGGCCTCCTGAGTATAAGCATCAGTGGTGTCCTCATCATCGCATACAGTGGCCTCCGTGATGGGCTGGGACGAAGCCTTAATAAGAAAACTAAAACTTAATTTATGGCAAATCATTAAGGAAAAGAAAACAAATTGAAATTTTACAGCAATACAAACATACATGTGCCTGTGGTAGATCCGCATCAACCGCCGGGGATGAGGCATAACTCAACCTGTGCCCGCCATCCACGTCTCGGGTTGGCCGATCCTCAGCTGCGGTAGATGGGCCTAAAAAGAACTAGTCTACATCTCCGTCGAATATACCCCTGATCGACAATGGATATGACGGGGTGACCTGCGATGCTGGCAGATCCAGCTGAAGGCTGTACGACGGCATGCTGCTGGAAGGCTCGTCTAGCTGAGGCAAATAACCCGGCTGATCATCTCCAAGATCCTCATCAGGTGCCTCAACTGGTGGGTCGACAGGTGCCTCAACGCCCCCTTGCTGGCGACCACCTCCTCGCCGTCCCCCCGACCCTGTGGGGCACCCCTGCCTCGTGGGACAGCCCTGCCTCGTGGGGCAGCCCTGGCTCGTACACGACCCCTGCCTAGTGGGATAGGCCTACCCCGATGGTTCTCCTCTGGTGCCGCATACTCAGTCTCGTGATCCAACCTCGTGCCCTCTCTGGCTCGCTGCAGGGTCCGGAGAGCTAGCTCTTCCACCCGCCGGCCAAACTAAAAAACAGCAGCATTGTCGGCATGTTGCTGCATCTCCTGTCCTAACTGGTAGAACATGTGATGCCCAATAGCCTACACAACATTTAAAATATTAATTAAATAACTCTATATCACAATTATAAGACTTATCCCACAAAAACATACCAGTGCCTCGTGCCTCCCGGCGTATGGTCTGAACCGACCGCCAGGTACATGAACGGGGTTCCCGATTATCAGTCGGGTGTGACGGCGGTACCATGACGTATAGAGCTCAATAGTCGCCTCCTGGATCTGTGAAGGTGGTGGAAGAATCAAGTCCTCTCGCTGGTCCCAAATATGGACCTGCGCCTCTAGCCATCCTACAAATTCGTCGTCCACCCTCGAACGATCATCCCGCTGATAATGTGTAGCCACCCATGCAGGCTCTCTCGGTATAGTCTGGGGACGGTCAAACTGGCGAAGTACATGCTCTGTGGCATGATGATCCACCACATTGAGGCACATCATCGGGACGGAAGTGCTCCAAAGCAGTCGGTCGACCAAGCAATAATCGGGCAGATCAGCTAGCAACTCGTCGCTGTACGACGTCCAGATGAACTATCAAACAATAACATAAAAGTGAGTATGCGCAACACAAGTGAATTTATAACAACTAAGTTAAGGTACATATTTACCTGTCCAGCCACCAGCATATCTAACACATCCCTGACAAGGGGGAGATTATGATGAGCATCGCTGCCTCTGTAGTTCCCACGCCGGAGAACCCACCTCGTAGCTAGAGGGAGAAACGGAGGTGCTACACCTGGCTCTAGTGGTGGTAGGGGTGGCTGCAACGGCAGGATCCGCTCCCAGGCCCAAACCTAAGATAAAAGGTTGACGTAAAATTTAAGAGTCATTTTGACTATATACAATTCGAAGTAATGAACAGAGTATTCGAAAATGTTGTCACCTGTAGAAGTGGCAGAAAACCACATATGTCCACCTGGGTGCCCATGCTAGCCCGGCACATACTCCTTTACAGGTATGAGAGAACAGCAGCACCCCAGCTATACTGGGGTAACTCATCTAGCTGCTGCAAATGATGCAAAAAGCGCAAACTCACTAGATTTCCCGAAGTGTTTGGGAACAAGACACCCCCAAAAAGAAGGAGCAACACCAACCTCGTGTACCGGTCAATATGGAGATCCTCTATCTCGTTGGTAATGTCGGGGTGCAATACCTCCATATGCTGTCTGATAGCTGTCACAGAAATGCGACTGCCCCCTCTAACTGCAGCCTCACCCTGTGGTCTGAAACCAGTATACTGCCCCAGCAAATCCAAATACTGGACACACGTCATAGCTCTCATATGCTGGGGCAGTGCAACGGCCAGTCCATCAACACGCAGCCCATACAAAACCTGAACATCCTGAAGCGTGATGGTGGCCTCTCTAGTGGGCAGGTGAAAAGTGTGCGTCTCCGGTCGCCACCGCTCTATCAACGCCGTGATGAGAGACCAATCGAGCTGCATCCGCCCAATCTCAAAAATCCTAAGGAAGCCCGTAGCACGCAGGCGATGGACTACGCGGGCATGGAAAGCTCTCTCCCTCAAAAAGTCCCACAAGTCATCCGGTCTCCTGGCGCGGAGAGTCTGATCCAACAAATGTCCCTCCCATACATAGGCGGACATATGGTCGCCCTGTAACACTAATATCTGATCCGCGGCTGGTCCAGGATGCACAGGCGGCAAGTCCATGTCGTCTACTGTAATTTAAACAATATTAATTGTGTGTTTGTGTTATAATAAATTAAATAATTAATTTTTAATTAGATAGAGTAATTATCTATGGGTTCCAGGCTCGATATTTGAGGCCCAGTAGCACCAAGCTATCCTTAATTCTTTTGTGTGTCAATTTCAATATTTTTAGAATTTTGTTAGTTTTATAAATTAAATAATTAATTTTTAATTAGATAGATTAATTATCTATGGGTTCCAGGCTCGATATTTGAGGCCCAGTAGCACCAAGCTATCCTTAATTCTTTTATGTGTCAATTTCAATATTTTTAGAATTTTGTTAGTTTTATAAATTAAATAATTAATTTTTAATTGGACAGGGTATACAACTATGAGTTCCACGCTCGATATTTAATTTGACAACATATATTAATTTGTTAGTTTTGTAAGTTTATTTTATAAATTAAATAATTAATTTTGTAAAGTGTAATTGGATAGAGTTTGTAGTTAGTACATACTTAAACTACAGAGACTCTACGCTAAAAGGCTCTATATTTTACTACGCTAAAAGGCTCATTACTACACTCAAAGGCTCTATATTTTACTACGCTAAAAGGCCACTATTCTTTAAACAAATAAATAATCTAAACTAAATAAAAACAACAAACATATAAACATAACATTCACGAAATTACATATAAAATAGTAAAAGATATTTGTGAACAATTTCATTAACAATAAAAATAATTTCTCAAGTCTTAACTATTTTTTAAAAACACTAACTAATAATTTAATCCGGGTAAAAAAAATATACAAATTTAATCGCAAACATAAGACAAATCAACTTGGAAACACATTCAAGAAAACAAAATAATGCATATGCTCTACGAGTTTCGACATAAACTAAATCGGAATACCTCAATTTATGTTTTTTGAANAAATTTGAAAATTTGACCCCGAAAGAAAGAATCCAAGGCTTGGGTTGTATGCGGGACCTACGCTCTTCACCTTTTGTGTGACAGGTGAGACCCAAGAATTTTTTTTTTAATGGGGGACCAGCAGAATGGTTTGGGGGGGGGGGTGTTTCGTTCAAGGTCGACTGGTTCTGTCGTGGGGAAGAAGGAGGGGTTATATTTTTTTATAGGAAAACGCAGTATAATACTACGGTTTCCTTAAACGTTGTATAATACTGCATTTTCCTTTAACGGCTAACTTTTCATTAAAGTAAAACACAGTATTATACTGCGTTTTATGTAGAAATGTAACTTTTTTTTAATTGTAAAAATGTATTTTATGTCCAAAACGGCATCATTACAGTTTCGGACTCCTTAGACTTGCACCATACTTACGTGAGACTTTCTTTTTTAATCGGTCTACAAATAATAGTTGAAATTTGTTTTTAGTAAAATTTAACTTTAAATTTTTTATTTTTCATAGATGTGATTATTTTTAGTCACAAGTACTTATATCTAGTTTTAGATCAAAATATTTAAAAACCCTTTTTTTAAACTTCATGTTCAATCAAATACTATCTAATAAATTGGAACGGATTGAGTAATTCTTTCATGCATCACGTGGTTAAAATAATACGTATGTTATATAATTTCACGAAATATTGACAAGATTGTGATTTGACAATGGCAGGGTGTAATTCCATTGGAAAAAGCAGCTGGAATATTTCAAATAATATAAAAGGAGACTTGAAAATGCGATAGGGAAAGAAAAGACAAAATTGCTAATAAGCAAAGCAGCATTTATTATTAGTGCAGGGACAAATGACTTCGTTGTAAGCTATTTTAATACCCCATTTCGCAGAAAAAACTATAATGTCTCTGCCTACCAGCAATTCTTATTGCAATTGCTGCAGCAATTTGTCCAGATAAGTCTTTTTCTCATAAAATAAAGCCATGTTGTTGTTTTAAATTTGAAATTAATATTTTTATTGTTTTAAATTTTAATATATATATCTATATATATATATATATATATATATATATATATATATATATATATATATATATATATATATATATTAAAATGAATCTTTCAAAGCACGACAGTTCTATATTTTATTTTTCTTTTTAAAATTTTCATTCAAATTTATAGCATTTTTATTTTAAGTGCACTCTAATTATACCTTTTATTTCTTTTCTTTTTTTGTCAGAATCTCATGCATTCCAAACTAAGTTTTGTAGGGGGAAAGAATTTATTTTTAGTATTATTTTAAGGAATTTTTACACCCTATAGAAAACCTTAGTACCCTATTTATTTTAAATAAATACCATTTTAAAATATTACATCCTATAGATACCTTTTATACTTTATAGCCAAATATCTAATTATAGTTACATCCTATATTTAAGGCACCATATATGCTAAATAATATTTTTCTCTCTCCTTTTTAGTCTTTTCTCTCACATAATCACCGTAAAATTGACTAACCACGTTCTCTCTCTCTTTTTGCATACACTTTACTCTTTCTTGCTCAACCCACGATTCATACCTCTTCTCCCACCCAAATTCTCTAGTTCTCCTCCATTATCACTCCATTACAATCGCTTAAGGTAAGTTTAATTCGTTGATTTTGATGGACGAAGAGCAATTGGTTCAACTGTAGCGGCTCGATTCTGCACGGCAGTGATCGTCGAAGTAGGGTTCACAACTTTTGCGTAATTCATAGCTTCGTTTGTGGGATTTGAGGGCTGGGGATTGTTTGTAGTTGTTGTAGGAGGTTGGGCAGATGTGTTAGGGGGCTGACCAGCCAATTAATGGCTGGCCGCCGGTCGGCGAATCCATAAGGTTGTTTCTCTCTCTAGATCGCCCAAATCGCCTATTTGTATTCAGTTGTATTCGAATGTATATTTAAGCTGTATTCACATGTATTCAGCAGCATTCATTTATATATTTTAGATGTATTAAAAAGTTATGCGTATTCTCTTGTATTCAGTTTTAATCAGTTGTATTTAACTATTTTATTCAGCAGTAGTTAGCTGTATTCAAGTGTTTTATACAACTGTATTCAGTTGTAGTTAGTTATATTCAACTATTTTATTCAGCAGAAGTTAGTTGTATTTTGTTGCATTCAAGAGTTTTATTCAGCTGTATTCAGATGGTTGCAGGTTCAGGGAGTTGCAGGCCCCCAGCGCGCCCGCGGTCGATTCCGCGCGGTCCGCGCTGGAAGCCGCGCGGCCGCGGTGTATTCTTGCGCGGTCCGCGTGGCTAGGTTCAGAGGGTCAGTGGTTCAAGTCGACCAGCGCGGCCGCGTGACTAAACAGTGCGGTCCGCGCTGGGTGGGTTCAGAGAGTGTGAATTTCCAGCTCCTCAGCGCGGCCGCAGTGCACTTTTGGGCGGTCCGCACTGAGTCTTCGGAAAGGATATATAAGGTCGGGAATTTCAGTCATTTTTCACTTTTTTCAAAACCCAAAACATAGGAGGCGATTTTCCAAACGATTCTTCTTCTCCAAAACGATTGGTAAGTGATTTCTAACTCATTTTCTTTACTCCTTAACATCTTTAAATATAATTTCAAACTTCAAAACAAAGATTTTAATGGGAAAATTGGGAATTTAGGGTAGAACATAGGTCTTCTAAAATTGGGGGTTTTGGACCTCAATGCGAGGTCCGATTCCAAAATAACTTACATATTTGAGTTCATGGGGGAATGGGTAATCGGGTTTTGGTTCGAACCTCGGGTTTTGACCACGTGAGCCCGGGGGCGTTTTGGGAATTTTTGAGTAAAACTTTGGAAAATTCATTTTCATGCATTCAAATTGATTCGATTAGAATTTGTTGATACATTCAAGTAATTTGTGACTAGATTCGAGCGGTTTGGTGGTGAATTCGAAGGGTAAAGCTATACTAGAGGCTTGAGTTAAGTTTGGAGCATTTGAGGTAAGTGTTTGGTCTAACTTTGGCTTGAGGGAATAGGAGTAGAGTCTTATTTGCTAATTGCTATTTGTCGAGTACGGTGTATAGGCATGGTGACGAGTATCTATACACTGGTGTCGGGCATGACCGTGGGTCCTAATTTGCTAAATTATCGAATTTGTAATTGATATTTATGAGGAATTGGTTGGAAATCCTTAGCACTAAGCTAGTAATTGTTGAGACTAAGTGTGGATTTAACTGTGTTAAGTAGAAATTGAATGAGTTTGGTTATAGCTGGATCTCCCTTGCCGGGATAGTTTATTATATTACATTGCTCCCTTGCCGAGACAGTTATTATAACATCTTTCTCCCTTGCCGGGATTATGTTGTGTATTGTGTTGAAAGAAATGGGATCGTGTGGCACGCCGACCATGAGTTATTATGAAATGGGATCGTGTGGCACGCCGACCACGATTTATTATGAAATGGGATCGTGTGGCACGCCGACCACGAGTTATTATGAAATGGGAACGTGTGGCACGCCGATCACGTGATATTATTGTAATGGGAGCGTGTGGTACGCCTACCACGTGATGTAAGGAAATGGGATCGTGTTGCACGCCTGCAAATGAGAGGAAATTGAAATAAGTGAAAGTGGTATGTTTTCCTTTATTCTGTGTTAGAAGAAATCAGATGTAGTTTTCTTCTGTTAATCCTGATGTTCTGTTTTATCTGCTTCCCATAAGTATGTTTCCCCCTCCCAGCTTTAATTGCTTACTTTCCGCTATTATTCTGTTGTACTTGTATATATATATCTGCACAGGTTTATCTGGTGGTCTGGTCTAGCCTCGTCACTACTTCGCCGGGGTTAGGCTAGGCACTTACCAGCACATGGGGTCGGTTGTGCTGATGCTACACTCTGTGCATCTTTTTGCATAGATCACAGTACCGGAGCAATAGCTTTTGGACAGCAGTAGGAGCATTTGGGAGCTGACTTCAGTCTAGAGATCCGGAGGTAGCCTTGCTGACGTCCGCATGGCCCAGAGTCTCTTCTATCCTTATTTCGTTTGTTGTCCTTGTACCGGAACAAACAGTATTNGCAGAGGGTATTCAGGTGGACCCGAAGAAGATTGAGGCAGTCAAGAACTGGCCTCGACCAGCATCAGCTACTGAGATTCGGAGTTTCTTGGGGTTAGCAGGTTATTACCGCCGGTTCGTGGAGGGATTTTCATCCATAGCAGCCCCGATGACCAGATTGACCCAGAAGGGTGCCCAGTTCAGATGGTCAGACGAGTGTGAGGCGAGCTTTCAGAAGCTCAAGACAGCTCTGACTACGGCACCGATATTGGTTTTGCCCACAGGCTCAGGACCCTATACAGTTTATTGTGATGCTTCCCGTATTGGGCTTGGTGCGGTATTGATGCAGGATGGCAGAGTCATTGCTTATGCTTCGAGGCAGTTGAAGATCCACGAGAAGAATTATCCGGTCCATGATCTAGAGTTGGCAGCCATTGTTCATGCTTTGAAGATTTGGAGGCATTACTTATATGGTGTGACGTGTGAGGTGTACACTGATCACAAGAGTTTGCAGTACTTGTTCAAGCAGAAGGAGTTGAACTTGAGGCAGAGGAGGTGGTTGGAGCTATTGAAGGATTATGATGTTATTATTTTGTACCACCCGGGGAGAGCCAATGTGGTGGCCGATGCATTGAGTAGGAAGTCCGCCAGCATGGGTAGTCTTGCTTATATTCTGGTCAGCCAGAGACCGCTTGCTTTGGATATTCAGGCCCTGGCCAATCGATTTGTGAGGTTGGACATTTCTGAGCCTAGCAGAGTGTTAGCTTGCACGGTCGCTCGTTCTTCATTATTGGAGCGTATCCGTGATGGGCAGTTTGATGATCCCCATTTGTGTGTCCTCAGAGGCACGGTGCAGCGTGGAGGTGCCCAGCAGGTTACCTTAGATGATGATGGTGTTTTGAGGTTGCAAGGGCAAGTTTGTGTGCCCAATGTCGATGGGATTCGAGAGTTGATCTTAGCGGAGGCCCATAGTTCTCAGTATTCTATTCACCCGGGCGCCGCGAAGATGTATCAGGACTTACGGCAGCATTATTGGTGGCGTAGGATAAAGAAAGATATTGTTGCATATGTGGCTCGATGTCTGAACTGTCAGCAGGTTAAGTATGAGCATCAGAGGCCTGGTGGTTTGCTTCAGAGGATTGAGCTTCCCGAGTGGAAGTGGGAGAGGATTGCCATGGATTTCGTTACTGGACTTCCGATGACTCGGAAGAAGTTTGATGCTATTTGGGTCATTGTTGATAGGCTGACCAAGTCAGCGCATTTTATTCCTGTCTAGCCTCGTCACTACTTCGCCGGGGTTAGGCCAGGCACTTACCAGCACATGGGGTCGGTTGTGCTGATGCTACACTCTGTGCATCTTTTTGCACAGATCACAGTACCGGAGCAGGAGCTTTTGGACAGCATTGGGAGCTGACTTCACTCCAGAGATTCCCGAGGTATCCTTGCTGACGTCCGCATGGCCCGGAGTCTCTCTTATCCTTGTTTTTCGTTTGATTTCCTTTGTATCGGATCAGACAGTACTGTGTTTTATTCAGACTTTGTATTTAGCATTCTGTAGAAGTTCGTGAGTTAGTGACACCAGATCTGGGTAGAGATGTATTTGAGCTTCCGCACTTGGCTTCAGTTATTTATGTTTTGAGACTTCCGCTTTTATATCAATTGTCTCGTCTTTTTTTATATTGTTGATGTTGTTAAGAGAGGTATTAAATTAATTGGCTTGCCTAGCTCCTATTAGTAGGCGTCATCACGACTCCCGAAGGTGGGAAATTCGGGTCGTGACAAGTTGGTATCAGAGCACTAGGTTACATAGGTCTCACGACTCACGGACAAACTTAGTAGAGTCTGAGGGATCGGTATGGAGACGTCTGTATTTATCCCCCAGAGGCTACGGAGTTAGGAAAAATTTCACTTTGTTCTTTCTTGTCGTGCGATTCTGTTTATCAAATACTGATTTTCTTTCTACTCTGTGCTTTCGCAGATGGCGAGAACACGTGCTTCCTCTTCTACCGCGCAGCAGCCCGAGCCCCCAGCAACAGCTCCTACGAGGGGCAGAGGGCGAGGCCGAGGCCGTGCCAGGGGCCGAGGCAAGGGCAGAGCTCAGCCCCGAGCAGCAGTCCCAGAGGTGGAGCCTCATGTTGATTATGATGAGGAGGTTCCAGCCCCAGCAGCTCCGGTGGGCCCAGCTCAGGTCCCAGAGGGGTTCATAGCCACCCCAGTTCTTCAGTACGCTTTGGTCAGATTGGTAGGCTTTGTGGAGAGCGTCACTAGAGCGGGTTTGCTTCTAGTAGCACCATCCACTTCTCAGGCTGGAGGAGGAGTTCAGACTCCTGCTACACGTACTCCGGAGCAAGTAGCTCCCCAGGCTCAGGTTTCAGTGGGTCAGCCAGCTGTGGTAGTTCAGCCGGGTATTGTGACTCAGGCCGGCGATGGAGCGGCTATGTCCGCAAATGCTTTGTGGAGGCTTGATAGGTTCACCAAGCTCTTCACCACCACATTCAGCGGTACTTCTTCAGAGGATCCACAGGATTTCTTATTTAGCTGCCATGAGGTTCTCCGGACTATGGGTATTGTGGAGACCAATGGGGTCGACTTCGCCACCTTTCGACCAGCAGGATCCGCCAAGACTTGGTGGAGAGACTATTGTTTATCCAGACCAGCAGGGTCGCCATCATTGACTTGGGACCAGTTTGCAGAGTTGTTTTTGGAGAAGTTTCTCCCAGTTACTCAACGAGAGGCTCTTCGCAGGCAGTTCGAGTGCCTCCAGCAGGGCTCTATGACAGTCACGCAGTATGAGACCCGGTTCATTGATCTAGCTCGCCATGCTATTGTGATACTCCCCACCGAGAGAGAGAGGGTGCGGAGGTTTATTGATGGGTTGATCCAGCCGATCCGTCTCCAGATGGCTATGGGAGCCGGGAGTGAGATTTCGTTTCAGGAGGCGGCCAATGCGGCCCGTAGAGTTGAGATGGCTCTTGCACGGGGAGGTGGTCATGGGTCAGACAAGAGACCCCGTCATGCAGGTAGATTCAGTGGTACCTCGTCTGGAGGTGGGGATTCTTATGGTAGAGGCCATCCTCCGAGGCCCTTTCAGTCAGCCCTACAGGTCTCACATGGTACTTCAGGTGGTCGTGGCTCTCAGCCGCAGTCTTCTGACCAGCAGCTTTTCAGTTCACCATCAGCACCTATCAGCGCACCACCACTCCGTTATTCTCAGCAGCCGAGGGCTTGTTACACGTGTGGCGACACGAGACATATTGCCAGGTATTGCCCTCGAGCTTCTGACAGCTCTCAGCAGCAGGGTCCTCGTCCTATGATTCAGGCATCAGGTGATCCACAGGCCGCCCAGCCAGCTAGAGGCGGGGGTAGAGGCCATAGAGGTGGAGGTAGAGATCATAGAGGTGGAGCTCGGACCGCCAGAGGTAGAGGCCAGCCAGCAGCCGATCGTCCCAGAGATATGGTTCAGGGAGGTGGGGCCCAGCCCCGGTGTTATGCTCTTCCAGCCAGGCCAGAGGCTGAGTCTTCAGATGCAGTTATTACAGGTACTATTCTGGTCTGTGATAGGGATGCTTCAGTGCTATTTGACCCTGGGTCTACGTATTCATATGTGTCGTCCTATTTTGCACCCTACCTGACTATGCCTAGTGATGCTTTGGGTATTCCTGTTTATGTATCTACACCGGTGGGTGATTCTATAGTGGTCGACCGAGTTCATCGTTCTTGTGTGGTAGTGTTTGAGGGTCTTGAGACCCGTGTTGATTTATTGCTCTTAGACATGGTGGATTTCGACGTTATATTAGGGATGGATTGGTTGTCCCCGTATCATGCTATCTTGGATTGTCACGCCAAGACCGTGACCTTGGCTTTGCCAGATTTACCCCGATTGGAGTGGAGAGGGACCCCAGGTCATGCCACCCGCAGTGTTATCTCATATGTGAAGGCTCGACGCATGGTCGAGAAGGGGTGTCTAGCTTATCTGGCGTATGTTCGCGATTCCAGCTCAGAGGTTCCTTCTATTGATTCTGTTCCTATTGTTCGGGAGTTCCCCGAGGTTTTCCCTTCAGACCTGCCGGGTATGCCGCCCGACAGGGATATTGATTTCTGTATTGATCTGGCCCCAGGCACGCAGCCCATTTCTATTCCGCCGTATCGCATGGCCCCGCCAGAGTTGAAGGAGTTAAAGGACCAGTTGCAAGATTTGCTAGAGAAGGGTTTTATCAGGCCTAGTGTTTCTCCTTGGGGTGCGCCGGTGTTATTTGTGAAGAAAAAGGATGGATCGATGAGGATGTGCATTGATTACCGGCAATTGAACAAAGTGACGATAAAGAACAAGTATCCACTGCCGAGGATTGATGATTTGTTTGACCAGCTTCAGGGTGCAAAGGTATTTTCAAAGATAGACTTGAGATCTGGCTACCATCAGCTGAGGATTAGGGCATCCGATGTCCCTAAGACAGCATTCCGCACTCGGTACGGGCATTATGAGTTCCTGGTCATGTCGTTTGGGTTGACCAATGCCCCAGCAGCATTCATGGAGTTGATGAACCGAGTGTTCAGGCCATATTTGGACATGTTCGTGATAGTCTTTATTGATGATATTCTGGTGTACTCCCGCAGCCAGGAGGAGCACGAGCAGCACCTCAGAGTGGTTCTTCAGACTCTGAAGGATAGTCAGTTATATGCTAAGTTCTCGAAGTGTGAGTTCTGGTTGAGTTCGGTTGCATTTCTGGGTCACGTTGTATCAGCAGAGGGTATTCAGGTGGACCCGAAGAAGATAGAGGCAGTCAAGAACTGGCCTCGACCAGCATCAGCCACAGAGATTCGGAGTTTCTTGGGGTTAGCAGGCTACTATCGTCGGTTCGTGGAGGGGTTTTCATCTATTGCAGCCCCGATGACCAGATTGACCCAGAAGGGTGCCCAGTTCAGATGGTCAGATGAGTGTGAGGCGAGCTTTCAGAAGCTCAAGACGGCTTTGACTACGGCACCGGTATTGGTTTTGCCCACAGGTTCAGGGCCTTATACAGTTTATTGTAATGCTTCCCGTATTGGGCTTGGTGCAGTATTGATGCAGGATGGCAGAGTCATTGCTTATGCTTCGAGGCAGTTGAAGATCCACGAGAAGAATTAACCGGTTCATGATCTAGAGTTGGTAGCCATTGTTCATGCTTTGAAGATTTGGAGGAATTATCTATATGGTGTGACGTGTGAGGTGTACACCGATCACAAGAGTCTTCAGTACTTATTCAAGCAGAAGGAGTTGAACTTGAGGCAGAGGAGGCGGTTGGAGCTATTGAAAGATTATGATGTTTCTATTTTATATCACCCGGGGAGAGCCAATGTGGTGGCCGATGCATTGAGTAGGAAGTCCGCCAGCATGGGTAGTCTTGCTTATATTCCGGTCAGCCAGAGACCGCTTGCTTTGGATATTCAGGCCTTGGCCAATCGATTTGTGAGGTTGGACATTTCTGAGCCAAGCAGAGTGTTAGCTTGCACGGTCGCTCGTTCTTCATTATTGGAGCGTATCCGTGATCGGCAGTTTGATGATCCCCATTTGAGTGTCCTGAGAGACACGGTGCATCATGGAGGTGCCACGAAGGTGACCTTAGATAGCGATGGTGTTTTGGGATTGCAGGGGCGAGTTTGTGTGCCCAATGTCGATGGGATTCGAGAGTTGATCTTAGCGGAGGCCCATAGTTTTCGGTATTCTATTCACCCAGGCGCCGCAAAGATGTATCAGGACTTGCGGCAGCATTATTGGTGGCGCAGGATGAAGAAAGATATTGTTGCATATGTGGCTCGATGTTTGAACTGTCAGCAGGTTAAGTATGAGCATCAGAGGCCTGGTGGTTTGTTTCAGAGGATTGAGCTTCCCGAGTGGAAGTGGGAGAGGATTACCATGGATTTCGTTGCCGGACTTACATTGACTCGGAAGAAGTTCGATGTGATATGGGTTATTGTTGATAGGCTGGCCAAGTCAGCACATTTCATTCTTGTAGCAGTCTCCTATTCATCTGAGAGGTTAGCTGAGATTTATATCCGGGAGATTGTTCGACTTCATGGTGTGCTGGTATCTATCATTTCGGATCGGGGTACGCAGTTTACCTCGCGCTTCTGGAGAGCAGTTCAGCGAGAGTTGGGCACACGGGTAGACTTGAGCACAGCACTTCATCCCCAGACGGACGGTCAGTCCGAGCGGACTATTCAGACTTTGGAGGATATGCTCCGAGCTTGTGTTATCGACTTTGGAGGTTCGTGGGACCACTTTTTGCCTTTAGCAGAGTTTGCCTACAACAACAGCTACCACTCAAGCATCCAGATGGCTCCTTTTGAGGCTTTATATTGTAGGCGATGTCGGTCTCCGGTTGGATGGTTTGAGCCGGGAGAGGCTCGGTTGATAGGTACGGATTTGGTTCAGGAGGCCTTGGACAAGGTCAAGATCATTCAGGAGAGGCTTCGTTCAGCTCAGTCTAGGCAGAAGAGTTATGCAGACCGTAAGGTTCGAGATGTAGTTTTCATGGTTGGTGAGCGGGTATTGCTCCGAGTATCGCCTATGAAGGGCGTGATGATATTTGGGAAGAAGGGCAAGCTTAGCCCTAGGTACATTGGCCCGTTTGAGATCCTTGATCGAGTGGGAGAGGTGGCTTATAGACTTGCCTTGCCGCCTAGCTTGTCAG
>NW_017673389.1:16634-37429 GCF_001879085.1 Nicotiana attenuata
GACTCGGGCATATGCCCGGGGTCGAATTCCGAGGTCTAGAGCCCGAGAAATGAATTTTTCTGTGAAATTGTTTTTCAGAAATTAATATGGAAATTTGAAAAGAAAATTGATTAGAACGTGTTGGTATCGGGCCCGTATTTTGGTTCCGGCGCCCGGTACAGGTCTTATATATGGTTTAAGCGCTTTCTGTGAAATTTGGTTGAAATCGGACGTCGTTTGACGTGTTTCGGACCTAAATATCTAAAAATGAAAGTTTATGAAGTTTGAAGGAAAAGTGATGAATTTGAGGTTTGATTCCTCGTTTATGATGTTATCTTGGCGATTTGGTCGCACGGTTAAGTTCGTAGGATGTTGTTGAATTAGAGTGTGTGGTTGTTTAGGAGCCCCGAGGGCTCGAGAGTGTTTTCGGAGGTGTTCGGGGTGGTTTTGGACTTAGGAAAAGTTGCAGATTTTCTGTAACAGGTGCCCAGTCATTTCCTTCTTCGCGATCGCACTCTCTCTCCCGCGTTCGCGAAGCACCAGAATTTCCTTCATCGCGTTCGCGTAAGCCAAATTTGGGACCCCAGTATTTTCCTCTTCGCGTTCGCATTCAACTGTTCGCGAACGTGTAGCCTTGCAGCTTTCTTCATCGCGTTCGCGTGGGCCTTCATGCGTTCGCATTGAACAAATCCTGGACCCCTCCAGCTTTTCTCCTTCGCGTTCGCACCCTCCCAATCGCGAACGCGGTGACCTGCCCAGTAACCCTTCGCGAACGCGGCCCTCTTCCCATCGAACGCGAAGGGCAAATTTCGCCAGTTATATTTAATTCCCAAATCAGTGTAGTCGCGAACCATTCACAAAAATACCCGAGTTCCATCTTCTCCAAGGTCTTTAGGCATCCATTGAAGCTCCCTTTCATCAAGACCACTTGGGTTAGTAAATTCCAACTTGTTTTCTTTATTTTCCACCATTAATTATTCAATTCCTAAGCTCAAATCATGTAGTTTAGGGTGGAAATTGGGGGGAAATGGTTAGAGTTAGGGCTTTTCAATTTTCTTTGATTTAGACCTCGTTTTGGGGTCGAATTTGAAAACAAATTGTATATCCGGGCTCGTGGGGGAATGGGTGATATGAAATTGGTTCGAACCTCGGGTTTTGACCAAGCGGGCCCGGGGTTCGATTTTTGGAATTATGGGAAGAAAGCTTAGAAAACTATATTTAGGCATTGGGTTTGATTTGTTTAGCTTATATTAATGTTGTAAAGTCGTTATTTCATAGATTTGATTGTGTTGGAGCCGAATTCGAGAGGGAAGGCGGTCGTTGTGGATTGATTTAGCTGTGGAAGTTGAGGTAAGTGTTTGGTTTAACCCTAACTTGAGGGAATAGGAGTAGAGTCTTATTTGTTAATTGCTATTGGTCGAGTACGGTGTATAGGCATGGTGACGAGTATCTATACACTGGTGTCGAGCATGACCGTGAGTCCTAATTTGCTAAATTATCGAATTTGTAATTGTTATTTATGAGGAATTGGTTGGAAATCTTTAACACTGAGCCAGTAATTGTTGAGACTAAGTGCGGATTTAATTGTGTTAAGTAGAAATTGAATGAGTTTGGTTATAGCTGGATCTCCCTTGCCGGGATAGTTTATTGTATTACATTGCTCCCTTGCCGGGATAGTTATTATAACATCTTTCTCCCTTGCCGGGATTATGTTGTGTATTGTGTTGAAAGAAATGGGATCGTGTGGCACGCCGACCACGAGATATTATAAAATGGGATCGTGTGGCATGCCGACCGCGAGTTATTATGAAATGGGAACGTGTGGCACGCCGACCACGTGATATTATTGTAATGGGAGCGTGTGGTACGCCTACCACGTGATGTAAGGAAATGGGATCGTGTTGCACGCCTGCAATGAGAGGAAATTGAAATAAGTGAAAGTGGTTTGTTTTCCTTTATTCTGTGTTAGAAGAAATCAGATGTAGTTTCTTTTGTTATTCCTGATATTCTGTTTTATCTGCTTCCCCATAAGCATGTTCCCCCCACCCAGCTTTAATTGCTTACTTTCCACTATTATTTTGTTGTACTTGTATATATATATATCTGCACAGGTTTATCTGGTAGTCTGGTCTAGCCTCGTCACTACTTCGCCGGGGTTAGGCTAGCACTTACCAGCACATGGGGCGGTTGTGCTGATGCTACACTCTGTGCATCTTTTTGTACAGATCACAGTACCGGAGCGGCAGCTTTTGGACAGCAGTAGGAGCATTTGGGAGCTGACTTCAGTCCAGAGATCCCGAGGTAGCCTTGCTGACGTCCGCATGGCCCAGAGTCTCTTCTATCCTTATTTCGTTTGTTGTCCTTGTACCGGAACAAACAGTATTGTATTTTATTCAGACTCTGTTTTTAGTATTCTATAGACGTTCGTGAGTTAGTGACTCTAGTCTTGGGTAGAGGTTGTAATGGAATTTCCGCACTTGTTTTCAGTTCATTTATGTTTAAGACTTCCACTTTTATATTAAATGTCTCATTGCCTTAGTATTGTCGATGTTGCCAAAAAAGGTTAATAATTAATTGGCTTGCCTAGCCCCTAATAGTAGGCGCCATCACGACTCCCGACGGTGGAAAATCCGGGTCGTGACACGCCGTGATCGTTCTTCCCATCCTCCACAAATAGCCCATTCTGGATACCGTCATGGTGAAGAAAGTTCATCAGACGGTGATGATAATGATGTACAGAACAATCTTTGAACTTATTAGTTTATACTAGATAAATACAATCGATTTTCGAATGGTTTTGTAATAACAGTTAACTTATTAGTTTGGTTAGCTTAAAGTATAAAGTTCTATTGAACTTTATACGTTGTTCGTTATAATGTTGTTATTGTGTTGTTGTTGTTGTTGTTGCTTTTTAGTTGTTGTTGTTGCTTGTTGTTGTTGTTGTTGGCATAAAATGCCTATTTAGGAATTTTGGTAAGCTGGCAGGTGGTGTAGCTGCCAAAGCAGGCAGTTCTTGCCAGCAATATACCAAAAAAGCGACCAACTTTGGTCGCTATTTGGTCGCTTCTCTATTAAAAAAAACAATTTTCTGGGAAATAGCGACCAAGGTTGGTCGCTATATAACCCAGAATTCACAAAAAGCGACCAACTTTGATCGCTATTTCCCAGAAAATTAACAATTTCTGGAAATATAGCGACCAAAGTTGGTCGCTTAATACTAAAAAAAATAATTAATTCATGAAGTTAGCGACCAACTTTAGTCGATTATTTTAAAAAAAAATTAAAAGTATTTATAGTATAGCGACCAACTTTGGTCTCTATTTTTCAGATTTTAAAATATAATATTTTTCTTTGCAGACCAAAGTTGGTCGCTATTTTATGATTAATAATAAATAAAAAAAAAACGTAATTTACATAAAGAGACCAACTTTGGTCGCCAAAATTATATTATTAAAATAATAGAGCGACCAAAGTTGGTCGCTATAGTCAATACCCGGAATTTGGTCCTTTTACCTTAGAGACCTTAGCGACCAACTTTGGTCCTTAAAGTAAAGGCACCAGCAATATAGCGACCAGGCATGTTTGGTCGCTTTTTGGTCGCTTTTAGACCTATAAGCGACCAACTTTAGTCGCTTTTTGTGGTCGCTTTTTACCGGATTTCTAGTAGTGAGACCATACCTATAATTTTTGCAGGTCTTACTGAAGTGACCAAGGGATGTTGTGGAAGTGGACTTGTTGAACTTTCAATTCTGTGCAATCCAAAGTCAATTGTTTGCAATAATCCTTCACAACATATATTTTGGGATTCAGTCCACCCAACTCAAGTTACTTATTATAGTTTGTTCCAAGCCTTGCGTCCTACAATTGATTTTTCTATCGAACAATAAATAATATTTTTGTGAAGAAATAGAAAAGAGAAAACAAGTGATTGAAAATTGTTTTGAAACATGTATTTCCAAGTTTGGATTTCTGATTCTTCTCCCTTTTCGTTCGGTACGATACGATTTCCTCTTTCTTTTTTCTTCCACCTTTTGTAATTTTATGGAATATAATGCTCGCAATGAAATCCTGAAGTAGATAAGTAATAAATATATACTTGCAGTGCAATTTGAAAATTTTGTAAAAATTGCATGGGGCGTCCTATTTGGGCGCCCCCTTTTTAACTTGTACCCGCTTTGTTTTTCTGTTTGCATCCGTACCCGTTTTTTTGTTAAAAGCCTTTTAAAAAGATTATTTTGCCCTTCTTTATTAAAAGACTACTTTCTGTCCAAGTATACGCTAGTCCTCTACTGTCTCTGTCTCTCTCTTCCGTTATTCGCGTTTTTTAATTTGTTCTTCTCTGAAATCAAACGGTTTTCGTCGTTGTTTTTGATTTTTCAACTGTTTGTTCCCCAATAACATTACGATTTAATCACAGGTACATTGCATTAACTTTTTGGGTTTTATTTTAGTATTAATTTTTACGATTTAATTTCTGGTTTTTGGTTTTGATAGTCATGTATTTATGATAAAATAGTTTCTTAGGGTTTAGTTTGATAAGTGCATTAGTTTTACTTTTACGATTGTGTTTTTAGGTTTTTTGAACGTGTGTTTGTGTTGTTGATGAAAATTCTATAAATTCTTCAGTGATTTTTGGAGATGCCAAAATTTTTAAAAATTTTGAGAGTTAAATAGATGATACTATTAAATTGTGAAGTTTATAAATAATACCTTAGATAGGAGCTGAAGTTTTGTTTCATGTTTTGTGTTTTTTTTTTTGTTATATTTTTTATGAACTTCAACAATATTTTTGTATTTGAATTTGTGTTTTATTTTTTGTAAAAACTACAACATGTTTTTTGCTGAATGTTTTGTTTTGTAACTGGTGAACTTCAGCTTAGGAGCTGAAGTTTTTGTTTTTGTTACTGGTCAACTTCAGCTCTAGAGCTGAAGTTTTTGTTTTGTAACTGTCGAACTTCAGCTCTAGAGCTGAAGTTTTTGTTTTGTAACTGTAGAGCTGAAGTTTTTGTTTTGTAATTGTCGAACTTCAGCTCTAGAGCTGAAGTTTTTGTTTGTAACTGGCGAACTTCAGCCTTCTTAGAGTTGAAGTTTTAACTGATTTTTTTGATATTGTGCTGATGTTATTTTTTATATCTTTTACTTTTTTTGAACAGATGGCACCTAAAGCACCTAAAGATCCTAAAGCAGCTAAAGCAGCTAATGCACCTAAAGCACCTAAACCACCTAAACAACCTATAATACCCCCAGGTCCATACGTCCCTGCTGCTCCACCTACAAAACCAGGGCAAAGATATTTTGAGTTTCGAGATTGGTTTAACTGTAAGGGTTACTGGAAGGGGAACCACGATTTGAAGAGTTTAATTGCAAGTTTCTTGACTCCTACACAACGGGATAAGCTTAATAATGGTACATTTCGATATATTATGGCTATGGAGAATTTCAAATGCAGCATGAAGTTGGTTCATTGTTTGTGTCTTTCTCGAATATTCACCAATGATCGAGAGTCCATTAGTTTCAAGATTTTTGGCCATGATGTTTCCTTCACCCTTGAAGACTTTCACATTATGTGCGGTTTGCGGATCACAACACATAATGTTGAAAAACTAATTAATCGAGAGAGCAATATTCTGAAGCGCTATTTTGGTAAGTCCAAGGGTGTGACCTTGAAGGATATTCGAGATTTTATGACTCTGAATGAAATTCCAAAGAATTCTGTGAATCACAGTCATGTATGCGAGAGTGATGATGATGTTGTGAAGCTTATGGAAATTCTTATTGTAGAGTCTATTTTGTTTGGGAAAAAGACTGAATCATCTATGCTGGAGGAGTATGCAGCTATTGTTGAAGATGATAAGGTTTGTGCTAAATATCCTTGGGGTAATGTGTGTTATGAGAAGCTCATTTACTCACTGAAACATGCATTGGACAAGCAGAACAAATTTCATTCAACTGAGTATAAAGTTGGTGGATTTCCATATCCGTTATGTGCTTGGTTCTATGAGCGCTTCCCAGATATTCGGGAGAAGTATATAAGAGAGGATGAGTACCTTGGTACCCCTCAGGTTCCCAGGATGTTACGTTATGTATGCGTGGGAGAGCCTAAATATAACGAACTTTTTGATTTCTTCAGTAGTCATGATGTAAGTTAATTTTTTTTTTATTTTTGTCTTTGTGTTAATATATTGACGTATTAGTTTTTTTCCCCTCATAATATACTTTTTTGTATTAAACAGAGATATCGCAACTTTAGGGTATTGGATATAATTCCTACAGAAGAGGAATTGAATTTAATGCCTTTAATTGGACAATTACCATGCAGCCGGATTCGTTCAAAGGTATTTAATGCGGTTCCTTCAACTGGTGAATCACCACGTGGTCTGAGTCAATCAAAACAAGCGAATCGAACTCCTGTTATTGGCGAATCACCACGTAGTCGGAGTCGATCAAAAGAACCGAATTGAACTCCTGTTATTGGCGAATTATCTCGTACCTAGAGTCGTTCTAACTGTTCTACGACGGAGTTTGATGAGAATGAATTACTCGACACAATATGTTCTGTAAGTTTTGAGCTGAAGTTTTTTGGTTGTGTTTTTTGTAAAACTACAGCCTGTTTTTGAGCTGAAGTTTTGTTCTGATTGTGATGAACTTCAGCATCATAATAGCTAAAGTTGTGTTCTGTATTTACTGAACTTCAGCATTCTTTTATATCTGAATTTTTGTTGTGTGTCTTTATACTAGAGGGTAACGATGGAGGTTCAAAGGCATGCAGAAAAAGAAAGAAGCACGATCGTGAAAGAAGTTTTCATTAAGTTTAAACGGGATGAGCGATCTGCTATTGTGGATGCAGTTTTTGAAAAAGTGAAGGTAAGCTAATTTATAAAGAAGTCTTTTTATTTCTGCTAATGTTATTCAGATTAATCATTGTTAGTAATTTTTTTTCTAGGAATATTTTGATGAGAAGTTTGAAAAGTTGTTGAAGATTGTCGACAAATCAAACGGAATGGATGATGGCAATTTTGATTTGAGGAACTATCGACAATATGATAGGATGAACGACTCTTTTGAACATGATGTTGTTCATGATGTATCGTATAAAGTCGCAGCTGAAAATGCTACACGTGAGGAAGCGGCTTTTGACGATCAACATGTTCAAGAACAAGTTGAAGAGGAACGTTCCAGTGTTGATAGACTGAGCAGAGATGGAAATGATGAACAGTTATCAACTGAGAATGTTGGAAGCAAGCAAGGTGCAGATGATCAAGTTGTTGTTATTGAAGAACATGCTGCTCCTGATGCATCGCATAAAGTCGCAGATGAAAATGCTACACGTGAGGAAGAGACTCTTGAAGGCAATGAACATGTTCAACAACAAGTTGGAGAGGAACATTCCAGTGTTGATAGACTGAGTAAATATGGAAAAGATGAAGAGTTATCTACTGAAAAAGGTGCAGATGATCAAGTTGTTGATACAGGAAAACATGCACCGAGTTGTGCTTTGGGCAGTGATATTGCAAAAGGCAATTTGTTTGGCGATGGAGATCATGCACCTATTGGTACTTTAGAACTGACATCGAGTGATGTGTGTAGCACTATTGGGAAAGAAAATCGGTTTGCAGACACACTAGCTATTTGCAAGGAAATTCTAGGTGTAAGTACACAGGAAATTTTCACTACAGGTATAATATTTTCTATGTTTTATATATATATATATATATATATATATATATATATATATACACACACACATCCCCCCTCTTTATGTATATGCAGAGGAAATTCAGACAACTCAAAAACTCTCTGATGATGCTCAATTGAATGAAGATAGACTTGAGAAAAACCTTCCAGATATGCAGAGGAAGTTGAGACAACTCAAAAACTCTCTGAAGATGCTCAATTGAATGAAGATAGACTTGAGAAAAACCTTCCAGAGAATACTCCAATGCTCGTCGACGTTGGTGCACAATTGAATGAAGCTGGAACTGCTGATATCGATAAAGGCATGTAGCCTGGGGAAACCACAATGGAAGACAAACGTCAAGGTATTCTTTATATTTTTGAATGATCCAAGTATATTTTTTATAGTTTGAAATTTTACTTACTTTATTTTATTTTTTTAATGTTTTTGAATGATTATTTAGAAAGACTGAATGCAGCTCAAAAAGAGTTTGGTGAGCTTATTCAGCTATATGAAAAAGGAGAAATACATCTATTCACACCTGTTGGTTCACAGACAGGTGTGAAGTGTGTTTGTATTATTTAATAAAATTTAGTCAGTATTATTTACTTTTTTTTAGCATGAAGATATAGGCGTATCTGAAGGTAAAGGAAGTGGATCTGTTGGAATGCAAACACCATCTGTGTCTCAACACTTAGACCAGGTAGTTATTTTCTGCAATTCGATTACAAGGTGTTTTTTTGTCTAATGTGTTTTTGTATCAGTTGTATTTATGTTTATATTTTCCTTGCTTTTGCAGATCTCATATGATGCATCGCAACTTCTTCCAAATCCTAAGTGAAGGAAGATTTCCAGTTCTCCTATGTGTGACACCAGTGATATCCCCAACTTCAATATATGTTCATTTTCGCTGGGTAGTACACAAGGGACCGGTTCAGAAGGTAATTCTGCTGCTGTTGTTGTTGGTATAGAGAGACAAGAACGTCGTGAACAGCAGGGAGTTGGTCAAGTATCTGCCACGATGGCTGTGGATTTTTCCCCTGCTGCTGAACAGCAGCAGTTAGTTGTGACGGAACAACAGGAAGAGCAAGCAAAAAAAAAAAAACAGATAAAAAAGGGAAAAGGATTCGTATGGAGAGTATTTGGTTGAGATCTCCTTACGTAATTCCTAAACAAAAGCAAAGGGGGCAAGATTGGAAAGTAGGAAAGACTACATGAAAGTGTCCCTTCCATTATGTTAATCAAGACAGTGGATTGATGCAAAGATTTACAGAGTGGTTGGAGACTGATGCCAGTGAATATAATTCCAATCCATTCAGATTAGTTGGAATTGATATTCCAAAATCATTCTTTACCGAGCTTGTGGATCCTACCTCTGATCTTGCGGATGAAGAAGTTATTAAGTTTGTTTTTTGAATTGGTTTTCAACTGTATTTCCCAAAACTTCAGCTTATTTTTATAGTAAAGTTTTTGTACTGTAATTTGGAAAACTTCAACTTTATTCATAGTAAACTGCTGAAGTTTTTTAGCTTATTTTCTAAAACTTCAGCCTAACCGTGCTGAAGTTTTTGACATGCATTCTCTAGTTTTTTTCTAAACTTTTAAATCAAACATGCTGAAGTTTTTTAGATTATTTTATAACACTTCAAACTGAATATGCTTAAGTTTTATCATGCTGTTTGTAGTTTTGTAATGCTCTAAACTTCATACTTGTGCATGCTGAAGTTTTTATTTTACATGTGTTTCATTTGTTGTTGTTCATTTGCAGCATATGGAAGTGGGCATATATTTCTTGCGCAAAAAATATTGCTATCACCTTCTAAGTTATCCAAAATCAAGATGTGCAGTAACAGATTTAGTTTTTGATCAGTATATGACTAAGTTGTCTAGTATTCATCCTTCAGAAGAACAGATGGAGAAAATTAGAAAAAAGAAAGGAAAAGAGAACGGAGGATAAAAAAAGAGCAATTCAAAGAGAAAGAAGACATCCAAAAACAGGAATGTGAGGATGAAGAAGAAGAGAAAGCGGTTATAAAGGCACTTACAGACTTTAGTTGGTTTATTGAAGAATCAACGAATGAAAAGGTGGCCAATTACGTAAAAGGCCTCGACCTTTCCTGTGGTATCACATGGGCATATGCCAAAAAAGTATTCTTTCCATTTCGACTTAAGCCAAGGACGGGCCAGAGATCTACGCACTACTTTTTTGGAATTCTGGACTTTAAAGATAAAACTATATATGTGTATGATTCCATGGGCAAAGTAACATATGAACGTGCGCTTGAACATGTCAGAAATTATGCCCGGTTGATCCCACACTGTCTCAAATGCTTGGATTTTGGGACACACAATAAATTTTATGGGAAAAGTCCTGTGGAAAAATTTCAAATTAAGTGGATGAACACACCGCTGCAGGGTAACAAATACGTCTTTCCCATATGTTTTACCATGCATCTTATGTTTATTATTTTTTGCCCTTGTGTTAACTATTCTTCAATTTATTTTTCATGTTATTTTTGTAGTGTTGATTGTGGTGTATTTGCTCTTAAGTTCATTGATATGCGTTGAAGAAAGAAGATGTCTATAATTTCGATCAAAGTCAGGCATGACATTCAGGAGAGAATTGGCTGCCAATCTTTGGGCTCATGGAAAGTGGAAACAAGATAACGGTTATGAAACTCCAGAAGAGCAACTAGGACATGATTATGGAGAATTTGAAGAGACTATGTGTGAATTTTTTGATTAGAGGATTGGCTGTACAAAATTTTTATTTTGTGAATATATATTAATTAATTTTTTAGTTGACTTGGGTTCTATGAAATATGTTTGTGTGTTTTATCATGAATTTTAATAAATTTTTTTTCAAAAATAATTTCTGCTTTTTAAGCATCAGCTTAAAAACTTTAGCTGTTGTTTTTAGTCGACTGTAGGACAAAAATTTCAGCTTATCAAGTGCTGATGTTTCTAGAAATGCACTACATAACTTCAGCAGTTTTTGCTGAAGTTTTTGAATAAGATTTACGACAAAAACTTCAGCTGTAGTTTTTAGTCGACTGTAAGACAAAAACTTCAGCTTATCAAGTGCTGAAGTTTTTAGAAATCAACTAAATAACTTCAGCACCTACTGCTGAAGTTTTTGAATAAGCTTTACGATAAAAACTTTAGCTGTAGTTTTTAGTCGAATGTAGGACTAAAACTTTAGCTTATCAAGTGCTGAAGTTTCTAGAAATGCACTACATAACTTCAGCAGTTTCTGCTGAAGTTTTTGAATAAGCTTTACGACAAAAACTTCAGCTGTAGTTTTTAGTCGACTATAGGACAAAAACTTCAGCTTATCAAGTGCTGAAGTTTTTAGAAATCAACTAAATAACTTCAGCACCTACTGCTGAAGTTTTTGAATAAGCTTTACGACCAAAAACTTCAGCTGTAGTTTTTAGTCGACTGTAGGACAAAAACTTCAGCTAATCAAGTGCTGAAGTTTCTAGAAATGCACTACATAACTTCAGCAGTTTTTGCTGAAGTTTTTGAATAAGCTTTACGACAAAAACTATTGAGTCCATGACAAAAACTTCAGCTTATCAAGTGCTGAAGTTTTTAGAAATGCACTACATAACTTCAGCAGTTTCTGCTGAAGTTTTTGAAAAAGCTTTACGACAGAAACTTCAGCATGTTTTGGTATTTTTTTTAACTTGATACTTATCTTATTTGCATTTACTAGCTACTTTTTGTCATTTATCACCTACTTCATCTTTCATTTAAATTTCTCTGACCATATAGTAAATGATCCGAAAAGTTACTTTTGCATTTACATGAAAACTTTTGAGGCTGAAGTTATTTTTACCACCTACTAGCATTTACCATCTACTTGTTTTACCACCTACTTATCTTGTTACATTCAATTTCTCTGAACAGAATACATTTAACAGAAAAAGTTACTTTTACATTTATAGATATTAAATTGATTAGGTGCACACTTTGGCTATATTAACAATCTCTTCACTTGAAAATTTCATAGTCATCCACAGACTTGTATCATATTTCTTTAAATTTATATTCAAAGAAAAATAAGAAAATGTTGGCAAAGACATGCTTATTGGGTGTAGCAGGGAGTTCATGGGAAGCAAAGATAATGAAGGAAAAGTAGAAATACTTCATATGTCAAGGAGAGTGGCCAGATCAAATACTCCAGCTCCAGGACAATTTGCTCTTTTTACTAGTTGATAAATCTAACTTTTAGTAGAAAGAGCAAATTGTCCTGGAGCTCGAGTTTTTGATGTGGCCACTCTCCGTCACATATGAAGTATTTTGGAATTCTTCTTCATTATCTTTGCTTCCCACGAATTCCCAGCTGCACACTAGTAAGCATGTCTTTGCCAACATTTTCTTATTTTTTTCTTATGAAAGAAGACGGAGCGTGACTGTCTTATAGCTCATGGTGCTGCAGCGAATTTGTATGAACGGCTTTTCACACTTAGTGACTCCTCCCAGATGCACATATGTGGGAAATGCAAGAATATGGCAAATGTAATTCAGAGGTCTGTACAAGGTGGTAAAGTAAGGGGCCCGTATTGCCGCTTATGTTAATCAGTTGAAGACATAGTGAAGGTTGATGCGCCATATGGTGCGAAGTTATTATGCCAGGAGCTCTTCAGCATGGGCATATCTCTTAAGTTTGACACTGAGATTTGCTAGTGTCTAGGTCTCATCTGTAAGCATGAGAGTAAGCATGTCTTTGACAATATTTTCTTGTTTTTTTCTTATGAAAGAAGAAGGGAGTTCCTAAAAAGATCATAGTAGTAAAGTTCAGTTGGAAACGAATTTTAGAGTTCTATAACCAAAGGCATGCATTGGTATTCAACAAAGAATTGGCTTCAAATCTTTGGATTCATGGAAAGTGGTAACAAGATAGCGGTTATGAAACCCCAGATGATCAACTAGGACATGACTGTGGAGAATATGAAGACACTCTGTGAATTTTTTGAATAGAGAATAACTTCTAAACAAAAAATAAATTTTTTCTTTTTCTTCAAGGATGTAAGTGAAAACATAATTGGATTTTGTGAATATACATTAATTTGTGTGAATTATGTGATGTCTGTCTTTTAAATTTTGTTCTAGTCGCATTAATTAGTTTTTTTAGTTGACTTGGGTCGAATCAAATATCTTTGTGTCTTTTTTCATGAATTTGAAGCATATTTTTGTTGAAATTCATCATGAAGTAAATAACTTTTGTTTTTTAAGCTGAAGTTTTGGTTAAAAGTCATGACAAAAGTTTCGACTGCAGGACAAAAACTTCAGCTTATCAAGTGCTGAAGTTTTTAGAAATGCACTAAACAACTTCAGCACAGTCTGCTGAAGTTTTTGAAAAAGCTTTACTACAAAAACTATTGAATCCAGGACAAAAAACTTCAGCTTATCAAGTGCTAACGTTTTAGAAATGAACTAAATAACTACAACATCTTCTGCTGAAGTTTTTTGAAAAAGCTTTACGACAAAACTATTGAATCTAGGACAAAAACTTCAGCAGTTTCTGCTGTAGTTTTTAGAAATCAACAAAAAAACATTAGCACCTACTGCTGAAGTTTCTTGAAAAAGCTTTTTAGGACAAAACTATTGAATCCACGACAAAAAACTTCAGCTTATTCTGCTGAAGTTTTTAGAAATGCACTAAATAACTTCAGCAATTTCTGCTGAAGTTTTTGAAATAGCTTTTAAGACAAAAACTATTGAGTCCAGGACAAAAACATCAGCTTATCAAGTGCTAAAATTTAAGAAATGAACTAAATAACTTCAGTATGTTCTGCTGAAGTTTTTTGAAAAAGCTTTACAACAAAACTATTAAATCCAGGATAAAAAATTCAGTAGTTTCTGCTGAAGTTTTTTGAAATCAACTATATAACTTCAGCACCTACTGCTGAAGTGTTTTGAAAAAGCTTTTTAGGACAAAAGTATTGAATCCACGACAAAAAACTTCAGCTTATTCTACTGAAGTTTTTAGAAATGCACTAAATAACTTCAGCGGTTTCTGCTGAAGTTTTTGAAATAGCTTTTAAGACAAAAACTTCAGCATGTTTTGGTATTTTTTTAACTTGATAGTTATCTTTTTTGCATTTACTAGCTACTTTTATCTTTTATCACCTACTTCATCTTTTGCTTTTGCATTGATTATGTGAAATTTTTTCAGGCTGAAGTTATTTTTTTACTATTGAAAAACTGTGGGCTGATTAGGGCTGAAGTTATATTTCTTTTTGCATTTACCACCTATTTGTTTTACCACCTACTTATCTTATTTCATTCAATTTCTCTGAACGTAAAACAGTTAAAACACCTGAAAAGTTACTTTTACATTTATAGATATTAAATTGATTAGGTGCACTCTTTGGCTATATTAACAATATTTTCACTTGAAAATTTCATAGTCATTCGTAGACTTCCATCATATTTCTTTAAATTTATATTCATCCTTATCCTTTTAGCTTTTGTGAAAGAAAGAATGTCTGGTGCAAGCGAAAGTAGGAAGTCTACAATGGATGAAATTATGCAGAAGTGGGAGAGTTTGAAGTGTGAGTGGTACAATAACGTGTCGATGTCTAATCTTATGCATTTGTGGGATCAAATAAAGGCTGATAGGGAGAGAATCAGACCACAGTTTTTTGCCAATGAATCATTCCAGAACAACATAACCTGGAACGTAGTTGTGGAGTTTATTCAACCTTGTTTGACAAGGTCGTGCAACAGTTTAATAATTTTAAGTTTCCCATCGGGGACGACTTTGCCAAGCTGCAAAACAACCTGAAGACTCTTCTTTCTCTTATAGACAGAGTAATAGTTTAACAAAGTCAGTTGCGTGATGAATTCAACAAGTTGAAGATTGATCTCGTTGGACTCTGTGGTCTTTTGTCCGAGTACCCTATAGTTATCTCCGATACTGATGATGATGAGATATTTTGAGAAATTGAGGAGTACTGTTCTGATGATGGTGATGATGCTTAGTTTTTGTAATGCTTTTTTTATGTTTTTATGATGTACTTTTTTGTTTACTTCAGCATACTCATTAGAGAATATGCTGAAGTTATTAAGTTCATTTTCTATAGCTTCAGCCTAGAGATGCTGAAGTTTTTGTTTGTACATGTGTTTCTTTTGTGTGTTGTCCTCGTCTCTTTCTGTATCAATCTAATTCTCATCCTCATCTCTTTTGTGTGATGTACGCGTATGTGTGTGTGTGTGTGTGTTTGTTAAGGATATGTATTTCACATACTGTAACCTGAAGTTTTTTCTCGCTGAAGTCATTGCGTACTTTTTTAAAATGCAACCAAACCTGTAAGCCTGCACAACAAAAATGAGTGATTTGTACTTTAGCAGTATATAAAATAGTCCAAGAGCTTTTTTTTTATTCCTATGAAAAAAATCACATTTCAAATATTTCATACAATAATGGAAGTCTAAATTTAGACCAAGGATTATTGAAGGTTGGAGTATTTTTCAGTGTGTTTCTTGGAATATGGATGAGGCGATGGAGAAGACAAACAAGTTGTTCTATTATGACCAACTTTTTTGCATCGACTGCATTTGGTAGGCTTCAATGGTACTGATTCAGTCGCAGGGATATGCCTCTTCTTTTGTCTTTGTTGGCCCAAGAACAAGTGAAGTTTTGAAGAATGACAAAAGGACTCAGTCATGGACCAGGTCCATCTTGTGAAGCACTGTCATGATCAATCTATGCACGTGAGATGCACGTGAAGGAGATAAGTCCTACTGAACAAGCAGCAATATCTCCTAATCACATCGAAAAGGTTGCATATTAGATAAGGGGAGAATGTCTCCTTATATGAAGATAACACAATCTAGGATGAAGATAGTGTTAGAGTTTGAGATCATCATGAACTCTTCCACGATAGAAGAGCAGCAATTGAGTCCCAATCAAACTCTGATTACTAACCTATTAAATGTTAGTGTTGTTCTTTTTTACATGTAATGCACATACGCAGAATTTAAACTAAATTGAGAGCAAAAGAGCAAGGCGATTTTGCAAGCAATTTATGTGTGATTTGAGTGTGCACTCCTGAAGCTACTTGAACGAGATAGAAGAACCAATTACATTGAGTCTATCTTTTATTCTAGTTCAATTGTTGTAGGTGGTTTAAAACTGTACCTTTCAGCTTTCATAGAAACAATTGTATTAGGTACCTACAGTGTTCAAGTTATAGCTAACTTGAAGTTGTCGCAACAGTTGAGGCTGTGTGCCACAACGGGATTAGAGTTAATCCTTAGGTTTACAAAGAGTTTTTGTAAATGCTGTTTTGGCTCAGTGATTTTAGTAGAAGTTTGGGGAAATCCTACTGAGTCGTAGGTCGTGGTTTTTTCACCTTTTGAGCCTGGTGTTTTCCACGTAAAAATCTCTGTGTCTTTTATTTTTTGTATTTATTATTTTGCAAACAATAGTAGTTGGAACACCTAGAAGAACCAGGTCCTTCCATAAACAACTTAAGCGAAAATTGGGTACCACACAAATCACCCCCCTCTTATGTGGTATTGCCGCTTAAAACATCAATTGGTATCAGAGCGGGTTATCCTTGAAGAGGTGTGACGACCCGGCCGGTCTTCTTAAGAATTTACGCCCCGATCCCTTATTAACTGCTTCCCCTAAGTTCATTTCTGCTATTTTGGTTTGCCGGGACGTTCGGCGTTGAGTTTCGGAGAGTTTTGGGACACTTAGTCCCTAAATGAGAGCTTAAGTGTGGAAAAGTGGTCCGTAGTCGGAGACTTGAGAGGTTCAAGAAGTATGATCCCCCAGTGTTCAGTGGATTAGCATCACACGATTCCTTGGGATTTCTAAAGGAGTGTCATCGTATTCTTCGCACTATGGGCATAGTGGAGTCCAGCGGGGTTTCTTTCACTGCTTTTCAGCTTCGGGGAGCCGCCTATGATTGGTGGCGCACTTATGAGATAGACAGTCCAGTCGAGGCTGCTACACTGACTTGGACCCAATTCTCGCATATGCTTATGAGAGAGTTTGTTCCCCAGAGCCTCAGGGACGCATGGCGCGCAGAGTTTGAGCATTTGCGCCAGGGTGCTATGACCGTTTCGGAGTATGCTATCCGCTATACCAGATTGGCCAGGCATGCACCTGCATTGGTTGCTATAGTTTGGGAGAGAGTTTGCAGGTTCATTGAGGGTCTTATTCCACCCATCAGATCTAGCATGGCTCGAGAGTTGGAGATGGACATTCCTTATCAGCAGGTAGTGAGCATTGCTAGGAGGATTGAGGGTATGCTTGCCAGGGAGCGAGGGGAGAGGGAGGCCAAGAGGTCTCGAGAGTCCGGTCACTACTCTGGTGCCCGTACCCCATCAGCAGGTCGTTATGGTAGAGGTTATGCGGGTCGCCCTGTCCATTCAGCTCTTCCAGCAGCCAGCAATGCTCCAGCTCCGCCTATACCTCAGGAGCCTTACTATGCACCTCCGGTTTCTAGCGCGCCTCCTGCGCGGGGTGTTTCCAGAGGTCAGTCCAGCAGACCTGGTCCTAGTCAGTCACAGCCACCGCGTCCTCCTAGAGCTTGTTTCGAGTGTGGTGATACATGCCACGTGGTGAGGGATTGCCCTAGACATGGGAGGAGTGCGCCCCCACAGACTTCTCAGCCACAACGCACTCAGCAGAGTTCTCAGGCCATGGTCACAGCTCCAGCTGCTACCCACCTGCCCAGCCGGCTAGGGGCGGAGGTCGGGGAGATAGAGGTCGCCCTCGAGAGAGGGGCCGGGCCAGATATTATGCTATTCCTGCTCGTACTGAGTCTGTTGCTTCCGACTCCATCATTACAGGTATTATACTGGTTTGTCACAGAGAGGCATCGGTTCTATTCGATCCGGGCTCTACTTATTCTTATGTGTCTTCTTACTTTGCTCCGCATTTGGGTGTGCCTCGGGATTCTTTGAGTGCCCCCGTTTATGTTTCTACTCCTGTGGGAGATTCTCTTGTTGTGGACCGCATTTATCGGTCATGTTTGGTTACTATTCGTGGTTTTGAGACCGGAGCGGATTTATTGTTACTTGGTATGGTGGATTTTGACATTATTTTGGGCATGGACTGGTTGTCGCCCCATTTTGCTATTCTTGATTGTCATGCCAAGACCGCGACGCTGGCTATGCCAGGTATTCCGCGTATTGAGTGGAGTGGTACTTTAGATCACACTCCCAGTAGAGTCATCTCTTTTCTTAAAGCTCAGCGCATGGTTCAGAAGGGGTGTGCCGTGTATTTGGCTTATGTCAGAGATGTTAGTGTTGACACCCCTTCTATTGATTCAGTTCCAATGGTACGGGATTATCCCGATGTATTTCCAGCTGATCTTCCGGGCATGCCGCCCGATAGAGACATTGATTTTGGCATTGATCTGTTATCGGGAACTCAGCCCATTTCCATTCCTCCGTATCGTATGGCTCCTCCTCAGTTGAAGGATCAGTTGCAGGAAATGCTTGGTAAGGGTTTCATTCGACCCAGTGTTTCACCGTGGGGTGCTCCTGTCTTGTTTGTGAAGAAAAAGGATGGTTCTATGCGTATGTGTATTGATTATCGTCAGTTGAACAAAGTTACAATGAAGAACCGTTATCCTTTTCCTCGTATTGATGATCTCTTTGACCAGCTTCAGGGCGCACAGGTGTTTTCTAAGATTGACTTGCGCTCAGGTTACCATCAGTTGAAGATTCGGGAGCCAGATATCCCGAAGACTGCCTTCAGGACTCAGTATGGTCATTACGAGCTCCTTGTTATGTCATTTGGGCTGACCAATGCCCCAGCAGCTTTCATGTATTTGATGCGCAGTGTATTCAGGCCATATCTTGACTCGTTCGTTATTGTTTTTATTGATGATATTCTGGTGTATTCCCGGAGTCGGGAAGATCATGAGCAGCACCTGAGGACCATGCTTCAGACCCTAAGGGAGAAGAAGTTATATGCAAAGTTCTCAAAATGTGAGTTTTGGCTGAGTTCTGTGGCATTCTTAGGCCATGTGATTTCGAGTGAGGGTATTCGGGTGGATCCGAGGAAGATAGAGGCCGTCCAAAGTTGGCCCAGGCCGTCCTCAGCTACAGAGATTCGCAGTTTCCTTGGCTTGGCGGGCTACTACCGTCGCTTCGTGGAGGGATTTTCATCGATTGCTGCCCCTATGACTAGATTGACCCAGAAGGGTGCCCTATTTCAGTGGATAGAGGAGTGTGAGGCGAGCTTTCAGAAGCTCAAGACAGCTTTGACTACAGCCCCAATCTTGATGTTGCCTACTGGTTCGGGGTCTTATACTGTCTATTGTGATGCCTCGAGAGTTGGCCTTGGAGCAGTGTTGATGCAGGACGGTAGGGTGATTACCTACGCGTCCAGACAGTTGAAGATACATGAAAAGAATTACCCTGTCCACGACCTTGAGTTAGCTGCCATTGTTCATGCCTTGAAGATCTGACGTCATTATTTGTACAGAGTGCCTTGTGAGATCTATACTGACCATCGGAGTTTGCAGCACTTACTCAAGCAAAAGGATCTTAATATGCGTCAGAGGAGGTGGTTAGAGCTGCTGAAGGATTATGACATCACTATCCTGTATCACCCGGGCAAGGCCAATGTGGTGGCGGATGCCTTGAGTCGCCGGGCGGAGAGTTTGGGGAGTTTGGCATATTTACCAGCTTCAGAGAGGCCTATGGCGATGGATGTTCAGGCCTTAGCCAACCAGTTTGTGAGATTGGATCTTTCAAAGCCCAGCCGGGTTCTAGCTTGTGTGGTTTCCCGGTCTTCCTTATTTGATCGTATCAGGGAGCAGCAGTATGAGGACCCTCATTTACTTGTCCTTAAGTACAAGGTTCAGCGTGGAGATGCCAGGGATGTGACCATTGGAGATGACGGGGTATTGACGATGCAGGGCCGAATTTGTGTGCCCAATGTTGATGGTCTTCGAGAGTTGATTCTAGCAGAGGCCCATAGTTTGCGGTATTTCATCCATCCGGGTGCCACGAAGATGTATCAGGACTTGAGGCAGCACTACTGGTGGAGGCGGATGAAGAAAGATATAGTTGGTTATGTGTCTAGATGCCTCAACTGCCAGCAGGTGAAGTATGAGCACCATCGCCCGGGTGGGTTGCTTCAGCAGATAGAGATTCCGGAGTGGAAATGGGAGCGCATCACCATGGACTTTGTATCTGGACTCCCATGGACCTTGAAGAAGTTTGATTCCATTTGGGTTATTGTGGATCGGCTGACCAAGTCCGCTCATTTTATTCCTGTGTGCACCACTTATTCATCGGAGCAGTTGGCGGAGATTTATATCCGGGAGATCGTCCGTCTGCATGGTATTCCAGTTTCTATCCTTTCGGACAGAGGTGCTCAGTTTACATCGCGGTTCTGGAGGGTCGTGCAACAGGAGTTAGGTACTCGGGTGGAGTTGAGTACAACATTTCACCCCCAGACGCACGGACAGTCCGGCGCACTATTCATATTCTTGAGGATGGGTCTTGGGATCATTTCTTGCCATTGGCGGAGTTTGCTTATAACAACAGTTATCAGTCCAGCATTCAGATGGCGCCGTATGAGGCCTTATATGATAGGAGGTGTAGATCTCCGGTGGGTTGGTTTGAGCCGGGTGAGGCCAGGCTATTGGGCACAGAGTTGGTTAAGGATGCATTGGAGAAAGTTAAGATGATTCAGGATAGACTCCGTACAGCCCAGTCCAGACAGAAGAGTTACGCGGACAAGAAGGTTCGTGATGTTTCATATATGGTTGGTGAGCGGGTTCTGCTTCGAGTTTCGCCTATGAAAGGCGTCATGAGGTTTGGGAAGAAAGGAAAGTTGAGTCCGAGGTTTATCGGCCTTTTGAGATCTTGAGGCGAGTTGGGGAGGTTGCCTATGAGCTCGCCTTACCTCCCAGTTTGGCCGGAGTTCATCCGGTATTTCATGTTTCGATGCTCCGGAGGTATCACGGGGATCCGTCCCACGTGTTGGATTTCAGTTCAGTCCAGTTGGAGGATCTATCCTATGTTGAGGAGCCAGTGGCTATATTGGACAGACAGATCAGAAAGTTAAGGTCAAAGAACATAGCTTCAGTGAAGGTTCAGTGGCGGGGTCAGCCGGCCGAGGAGGCGACTTGGGGAGACCGGAGCGGGGATATGC
>NW_017673389.1:43303-52322 GCF_001879085.1 Nicotiana attenuata
CTTGTAGAGAAGACTCCCTATGAGTTACTTAAAGGGAAAAACCAAATATATCCCATTTTAGGGCATTTAGATGCAAATGCTTTGTGCATAATAATGGAAAAGACTCCCTAGGTAAGTTTGATCCCAGAAGTGATGAGGGAGATTCTTGGGATATTCTTCACATAGCAAAGCATATAAAGTGTTCAATAAAAGAACTTTGTGTGTAGAAGAATGTGTGCATGTAGTGTTTGATGAAACTAACATTCTTTCTGAGAGACAGGAACATGAAGATGAAGCCATTGGACTGGTAAAGCATTTGACTGAAGTCTCAGCACAAGTTAAAGTGTCACCAAAAGAAGGAACAGGTGATGGAACAGGTTCTTCCATCCAGGGCAACCTGACAGGGGGAACTGATCAAAGAGGAAATGAAACTAATCCCCTAAAAGAACCTGTTCATGACCTTTTCCTAAGCAACAGAACATGGGAGAAATATCTAGCAGAAATCAGTTGGTTGTGAAACCTCACAAGTATCAAAGTTCTCATCCTACTGAGAACATAATCACTGATCCAACATCTGGAGTCAAAACCAGATCACAATTAAAGAATCTGTGCGCTTTTGATGCCTTCCTATCTCTTATTAAACCTAAAAATGTTGTTGAGGCTTTGCAGGATGCATATTGGGTGAATGCAATGCAAGATGAACTCAATCAGTTCGAGAGAAGTCAAGTTTGGCATCTAGTTCCAAGACCCAAGGACAGATCAGTTATTGGCACAAAATGGGTCTTCAGAACAAACTTGATGAAGATGGAACAGTTACAAGAAACAAGGCAAGACCGGTGGTCCACGTTTAAAGCCAAGAGGAGGATATATATTACGATGAGAGTTTTGCTCCAGTTGCAAGACTAGAGGCAATATGACTCCTCATAGCCTTTGCAGCACACATGGAATTCACTCTCCATCAGATGGATGTCAAAAGTGCCTTCCTGGATGGCTACCTGAAAGAAGAAGTGTTTGTGAAACAACCTCCAGGGTTTGAGAGCAAGGAATGTCCTGAGCATGTGTACAAATTAGACAAGGCTCTCTATGGACTCAAGCAGGCTCCTAGAGCATGGTATGAACGACTGTCCAAATTTCTGCTTGAACATGGCTACAAAAGAGGTAAAATTGACAGTACCTTATTCTTATGGGAAAACGGTAAGGATCTCCTTGTGGTACAAATATATGTTGATGACATAATCTTTGGGGCCACCACTGATAAACTAAGTCAGGATTTTGCAAAATTAATGGGGAGTGAGTTTGAAATGAGTATGATGGGTGATCTTAACTTTTTCTTAGGCTTACAGATCAAACAAAGCCCAAATGGAACCATGATCCATCAGTAGAAGTATGCAAAAGAGCTGATCAAAAAGTTTAAAATGGATGAATCAAAGGAAATAGACACCCTCATTGCAACTGCCACTAAATTAGACATTGATGAACCTGGTTCATCAGTTGATCAGAAGTTGTATAGGGGTATGATTGGTTCACTCTTGTATCTTACTGCCAGCAGACCTGACATCATTTTCAGTGTAGGGCTTTGTGCTCACTTCTAGGCTAATCCAAAAGAGTCTCACTTGGCTGCTGTCAAGAGGATACTAGATATTTGAAAGGCACCACTGATCTGTGTCTTTGGTATCCCAAAGGTAGTAATTTCAATCTAGTAGGATATGTTGATGCTGATTATGCAGGTTTCCTTGTGGATAGGAAAAGCACCTCAGGTATGGCTCACTTTCTTGGTTCATGACTTGTATCATGGGCCACTAAAAAGCAAAATTCAGTGGCCTTATCCACTGCTGAGGCTGAGTATGTTGCTGCTGCCTCTTGTTGTGCTCAATTGCTATGGATCAAAAAGCAGCTGGCAGATTTTGGCATTGAACTTTGTTGCATTCCTATATTCTGTGATAACACTAGTTCTATAAGTATGATAAAGAACTCTGTTCATCATAAGAGGACTAAGCACATAGATGTTAGACACCACTTCTTGAGAGATAACTATGAGAAAGGATTAATCTCCGTAGAATTTTGTGCTACTGATAAACAAATTGCTGACATCTTCACTAAAGCACTGAGTAGAGAAAACTTTGAGAGGAACAGGTTGGAATTAGGGATGATTAAGATCACCTAATAGGTCCAGCTCAGAAAAAAAAAATTGGCTAGGAATTATGAACTTGTGTAAATATCTAGATTAATTCTTACTCAGCTTCATACTTTAGTTAGCATACTCCTGTGACATGTGTTTATAAGACTCACTGATCTCTTACAAAATTTTCTCTATTATGGTATTTGAGGCATGTTCAAGAGACTTCTAATTAAAGCTAAAGTATGTTTTCTATACTCTGCACAATTAGAAATATTAATATTTCAATCATGAGCAGAAGTTCTCTAATTGTTCAATTCCTAGAAAATTCTATCCGTTAGCATTGAACCAGTTCTGTTTGCCTAGAACTCTAAACCGAAAATTTTGCCTAAAATCTAGGGAAGATAAACCGATCATTCAAAATATGGAATTTCAGGTTGATTAGACCTCTAATTGACCACTGCTAAAAGTTGTTGTTACCTATTAAATGTGTATTTCTTTAAATACACATCATTTCTCCTGCCATCTTCATACTTTCAAACCGTCAAAAATTCTTTCTCACCTTCACTTGCCCTCTTCTCCAAAACTCTAATTCCCAAATTATCTCAAGAAACCAACGATCATGACCAACCCACAAGACAATCCTGGAACTCCTCCACCACCATCTCCCTCAAATTCATCCTCAACTACTCCACCCAGTGCATCTCCAAAACCTAGACTACGAAGGGTGAAAATGCGTGCTCGAAAGACTGTAGCGTTTGGGGCTCTGAGGAAGGCATTAAATGAGAAGTTGAAAGCAATCCAAGTGAAAGCAAGCCCAGCTCAAAACTCCGACTCCAGCTCTGATTCTGAATCCTATCAATCCGCTACTGAGGGGGAAGGACATGGGTCTTCTGACTCTGAAAAGACTCAAGAATCTCCGTCTAAGGTAGGTTCATCTGTGACTGAAAACCTAGAGACTAGGTTTGTTCTGGTTGGACCCATTAGGGATGTTGAATTGCCTGAGATACGAAGGAGTGGAGGTAAAAAGAATTCTGAAAAAGAAAAAGAGAGAGAGGGTGCATATGGTAAAGAGAGGGGAAGTGGGAAAGGAGTAGTGCTTGCTATTTGTGGGGTTGTACAAGGAAGGGTAGAAGAGAGTGGCATGAAGTCAGGGGAAAGTGGTACTGGGGAAGTTGCTGAGGGGTTGGTTCATCTGAGCACACAGAGAGATGAACCTGTTTCATCTGCTGAAGAAACCCTAGCAGACCTGCTGAAAAAGGTTGGGGCAAGCTATGACCCAAAGAAACGCAGAACTGCCACAACAAAAGCCCACAATGTTCCTAATCCCCAACACCTACTGCCTCTTCATTGCCAAAGGGTAAAGCCACAAGAAGCAGGGTGAAACAGAGTGAAGCTGAGCTACAAAGGGCTTTAGCTGAAAGTAAGAAAAAGAAAATGGATAAAGGAAAGGGAGAGATTGCAGAACCCTCAGAGGTTGTTGAGGAAGAGGAGATGGAACTGGTCCATCAAGAAAGTGGTACATCAGTGGAGGTTCCTACCCCCAAGCCCAAAAAGCCCAAGACTTCCTCCAAGAAGTCTCCCTCTGTGTCTAAGGTTGTTGAACCTACACTAGCCAAGAGGACAAGATCTGCAGTGAAAAACAAACAATCAAAAATTTCTGAAGATGATGACTGGAGTGGAGAAGAAGAAGAAAATGATTCTGAGAAGGAACATGATAAGCTTGCCATGTTTGGCAAAAGAAAGATTTTAAAGGGTAGACTGCTGAAAGACCTGGTGGAACCAGGAATGATGAGATTGGTAGATGCCTTAGCTGCCCAGGGATGGAAGGACATGGTCCTTCAGATGGATGGTAGGCTAGCTAGAAATGAGCTAATTGAATTTATGGCAAATGTTGCGGTTCGGGAAGGCATTGTTAGTAGCCTGGTGAAAGGAGTCCAAGTGCAGTTTGATGCAAAGAAACTGGGAGAAATCCTGGACATACCCTTTGAAGGGTTTGATGATTATACAAGGCAAAGATGGCCCTGCCTGGACTCCCTCCCTACTGCTCTTGCAATCACCAGGACATTCTGTAATTCAGAAGATGTGAATGAAGCCAGGGCTGTGCAGAAAAGTGAAATGAGGCCTGAGCACAAGGTCTTGTTTGAATTTGTTAACAAATGTCTATTGCCTAGACAGGAGAGAAGGCACATTGCTAATGCCATGGATCTAGTTCTTATGGAGTGCCTGGAGAGAGGAAAGCAAATCAAGTGGCCTGCTTCATTATCAAGCTGCTAGACAGGATCATAAATGGCTCCAAGGCTCATGCTACTCCATATGGCTTTATTCTAACCACAGTTCTGGACAGGCTAAATGTGCCTCTGAAGAAATGGGAAATGGCCTCGAGCAAGGAACACTTTGGCATCAATACTCTTCTTGCTTGTGACTATCCAGTCAATGCCATCCCAAATGAACCCGGTTCATCCCAGAAGACACCCATCAACAGCAAAGTTAGGGCTCTGGTTCAGGAATGTGCAGCCAAGGATGCTGAAATAGCTAGGCTCAAGGCTCGTGTGATTGAAGTGGAATCTGAGAGGGATGGTCTCAGAACTGAGCTTGCCAAAGAAAAGGAGAAGAATGATGGAATTCTTCAGAACATGCTGAATCTTCTCCAAACTCAAACCCAACCCTCAAGTTCCTCCAAGCCTTAGGACTCCTAGCTTTTGTCTCCTGAACTTGTTTAGTACCTCAGTGACCCAGATTAGGGATTTTTCTATGTTTTGTTTTTGCTCATGGTTTGGATGTTTTTCTTTCTTTTTGTGGATTGTTCGTGGCAACATATCTCTGTCAATGATAACTGCTGTCTTGCTCTTGTTCAACGATTAATATGTCCTTGATAGTTTAAATATGTTTGCTTGATTACTAATGATTGCACCATGATTGCACTTGCAGTTGCCCCAGTGGCCATGAGTACTTATTAAATCTGGGAATCACACTTTGTATGCAACTTTTCGATGATGTCAAAAGGGGGAAGAGACATTGTGCTTTACACATTCTGAAATAAGTGATATTTCTAACCTAATTAACCTGTTCCTTGATGATAAGTGAATTTTCTAAGTTTAGTATTGATGGTTAAGCTGAGTTCTTACAGGTTTCAAATCAGTAAAAAGCACAGAGTTTGTCATCATCAAAAAGGAGGAATTTGTTGGCCCAAGAACAGGTGAAGTTTTGAAGAATGACAAAAGAACTCAGTCATGGACCAGGTCCATCTGTGAAGCACATTCATGATCAATCTATGCATGTGAGATGCACGTGAAGGAGATAAGTCCTACTGAACAAGTAGCAATATCTCCTGATCTGATCGAAAAGGTTGCATATTAGATAAGGGGAGAAAGTCTCCTTAAATGAAGAGAACACAATCTAGGATGAAGATAGTGTTAGAGTTTGAGATCATCATGAACTCTTCCACGATAGAAGAGCAGCAATTGAGTCCCAATCAAACTCTGATTACTAACCTATTAAATGTTAGTGTTGTTCTCTTTTACAGGCTATGCACATAAGCAGAAGTTAAACTAAATTGAGAGCAAAAGAGCAAGGCGATTTTGCAAGATATTTATGTGTGATTTGAGTGTGCACTCCTGAAGCTACTTGAACGAGATAGAAGAACCAGTTACATTGTGTCTATCTTTTATTCTAGTTCAATTGTAGTAGGTGGTTTAAAATTGTACCTTTCAGCTTTCATAGAAGCAATTATATTAGGTACCTAGAGTGTTCAAGTTATAGCTAACTTGAAGTTGTCGCAACAGTTGAGGTTGTGTGCCACAACGGGATTAGAGTTAATCCTTAGGTTTACAAAGAGTTTTTGTAAATGTTGTTTTGGCTCAGTGATTTTAGTGGAAGTTTGGGAAAATCCTACTGAGTAGTAGGTCGTGGTTTTTTTCACCTTTTGAGCCAGGTGTTTTCCACGTAAAAATCTCTGTGTCCTTTATTTTCTGTATTTATTATTCCGCAAACAGTAGTAGTTGGAACACCTAGAAGAACCAGGTCCTTCCATAAACAACTTAAGCGAAAATTGGGTACCACTCAAATCCAACCCCCCCCCCCTCTTGTGTGGTATTGACGCTTAAAACTTCAAGAATCCATCCCTATTGCAGTTTTACATTTTCTTTGCTTATAATCCACAGATTATGAATCATTAATCAGCCAACTATGACTAAACACAAGGAATAAAACTTGGTCTATGAAATGATAGACAAACTTATTACAACCTATCAGAACAACTAAACTAACGACTGTGATAAAAAAAACTCAGCAAGTCATCTCTTTGAGGCTGCTGGATACACCCAAAACTTCTATTTCAGCTTTGATTCCCATGGATCTGACCATGTCAAAGATCAGACCCACCAAGAGCATGGCTTCATATATGTTATCAGTAACATTTCCATATACACTCAGCCAGCAGATGCAAGATATTAGTCCAGAATGACACAAAACAGTATACGTAACCTAAATGACAAGTAACATGTTCGACACACGAGTCAACAGGTTTAACATGACATGGAAACATTGAAACTTGACAAGGAATCACATAGTTAAAGAAAGCTCAACTGCTATTGCATTCATGGAAATGGATCTCAGTATATGAAGAAACATCATCAAACAAAAGTTTATTGCACTCATATCAAATCAGATTTGGAGATACTTAAATACAAAATGAGGTATGGACCTAATTGCTTAAAGATTGCTCCAAAATGCCAAATAGAAGTAGATAGTTCAGCAGCAGAGAGATAGCAGTATACCCAGCTTCAATATCAAGTCATAAGAGCTTAAAACCCCAGAAATACCAAGAAAGATTCTTAAACTTTGTTACCAAAAGAAAAGAAGAAGAGGCTCCTAGTTGAAATTTTTTAGAAGACTTTTAGGGTCTGTTTTTTCGTGTCCAGATAGTGAGGAGTGTGCCTTATTTATATATCAGAAATCTGTTTTGTGCCTTCCAAGTCAAAGAATAATTTTCTTGAAAACACCCCTCACAAAGCATCTTTTTTAACAGCAATTGGACAGCTGGCCATTTCTAATAGGCTTCAGCAATTTGTACTGGCAGAATAACGCCAGCTGTCCTTGCCCCAGAACATTCTACATACCTTATCTGAAAATTCTCATTTCCATCTCCCAAATTACCCCCTTAAGATTTTAATTTATTCTATTGAACCCCCTAAACTTTACTTTGTTCACAAATCAGAACTAACAAAACAAAGACCAAGATTGGCACAAATCACAGATTGAAAGGACCAAAACGTTCACGCAATTAAACATTAAATTAACCCTAAACCTACTGACTAACCTCAATGATTAATCAAAGAAGTTAACAAACAATTTTGAAAAAACAAAAACCCTACATCATGCAACTACGAACAGAACAATCACATGAAGAAATCAATCAAAGAAAAGAAAAATGGTCAAGAAAAGAAACCAAACAAGAAATTACCTATACCAGTTGGGACTTGGAGAACCTGGCCGGAGCTTGGACATGGTTAGGGCAGGTTTAAAAATGAATCAAACCCACATAAATCAATTGCTCCTATTGAGAGCAAATGACTCATGTAGGTATGAACCATTCGAACTTCAGTAGAGGCTTTAGGTTTTTCTTTCCTTTTCCTCTCTTTCTAGTTTTTTTCGATTTGAAATTGCTCCGGTTTAAGAGGCCTTTTGGACAAAATAGCAGGATATTAGGGGTGAGGGGAGTGGAGAGATGGCCTGGTGAGGTTTTGGGGTGGTTTGGGCGAACTAGGGTTTTGGGTATCGATCTTAGATCTAAAATCGGAGGGATTTAAGAGGGATTTGAGGGAATTGGTTCTGGGATTTGGAAAGAAGAGGAGGTGAGGAGTGTTTGGTGTGAATTTCGAGTGGATTAGAGCACCGGAACCGCCGTGAGGCGATTTCCGGCGGGTGGTTGACGGCGTGCGGAGAGTGTGGGGGCGGCTAGGGTTTCACGTCTCTGAGATTGAGAGAGAGATGGAATGGGGGGTCGAATGGGTATGGGGGCGTTTGGACAGTTTTATACTGGGATGGGGACCAGTTCCGAATCGTTGGATCACTAGGATCCAACGGCTGTGATCAAAGACAGGCGAAACGGGGTCGTTTTGGTTTAGACGGGGCTGGATGGACCGGGTATGGGGCATTGGGCTGGATTTGGGGCGGGTTTGGGGCAGACATGTTTGGTCTTCAGCCCCTTTGGCCCAATAAAATCAAAACAAACCCCTTTTCAATTAACCCTTTATTTCCTTTTCTTTTGTTTTTCTTTTTCTTTTTTTTTTCATTAATTAAAAACCTAAATTAAAATTCTAAATTAATCTAGATTGTAAAACTAACCAATTTTCTAAAAATTATAAAAATTCCTTGATCCTAAATCAAAAAGAAAAATCGATAATCTTGCAATTAAAAGGTAAAAATGTAAAATGGGCCATTTTTGTAATTTTCCTTTTTAATGAAATAAATAATTAACTAATTAATCCTAAAAAAATGTAAGAATAAAACCTAAATGCAATGCATGGTATTTTGGCATTTTTCATGATTTTAATGGAAATTAAACGTGCACAAAAATACAAACAATTAATAAAATCCTACAAAATGGCAAATAATTGGAAAAATCTATTTTCTTGAATTTTATAGGAGTAATTCATATAGGGAAAAAATCAAGTGCTCACAAGCATAAAAACAAATCACAACTCGTAACTAAAAATACTCAGAAATCACACCAAGCTTACCATAATGGGCAACAAGAATTTACTACTAGTCTCATAACTCCCAATAATGAATAGAAACAGACGATAGACACATGCTATCACAATAGAAACAGACGATAGACACATGCTATCACTCATAAAACTCTCCCAACAGGGGCAAACATGTAAACCAGAGTGCTAATCATGAAAAACATCCATAGTG
>NW_017673389.1:53343-138052 GCF_001879085.1 Nicotiana attenuata
TTATTATCAAAAGAAGTTCTAAGCTAAATTCCCTTATCCTGAAAATTTCAAATTAAATCTCATCTCAAAAGTGGAAACTTAAAAGCTAAATTATATTTCCCAAAGGTAAACTTTACGTCAGACCTTGTCGTTTATGAAGGTCTCAAAACTTACTAAACTCTATTATCTTGGAGGGTCCTGAAAACTTACGGCCGAACCTGTTTGACACCTGCTTTCCTCACGGAGGGTTCCTCTGGAACAAATGAAATTTCCTGCCCCTGTTTCAATCAAAGAAAAATCTTATCAGTTTGAAAATGTGGTGGTTAGTTTGCGGCATCTTGCTGAAGGTGGCCTTCCCATTGCCATGCTTTGTTCTTATCAGCTGCCTGCGACTGGCAAAGAATTGTCTGACCTTCTGATTGCGCGTTAACCACAGGACCCTGAATGCCCCATACTCAACCTGCTGTTTTACATTTCTGCCCTTCCAATCTAAACCTCTATATTTCTCCCCCACAATTCACGAAACCACTCGATCACTTGAACCTCGGCTAACACCTTGTTTTCCAGTTTGCATCATGCTCTTTCTGGAATGCTGTGGCCGCGCTTTGCTTTGTGCAATTTGGAAGTTGGTAATAAGCTTTGCAATCCTTTCTTGTTTGCTTAGCAAGGCTAACATTGGAAAATCCTTAGAGAAGTAGACCCAACAGGAAATGAAATGCAATGACTTCGAGAGTTATGAATAAAGAAGATCAAAACAGGAAGACTGTTTGAGGAAGAAAAGGAAAAGGGACTTATCTGAGTGAGGCTGCTGGCATCAATGATCATGACATGCATTTTGGATTAATCAGCCTAGTCCATTCAGTCAATCACCTTTCAGTCTTCATACTTTATGACTGGGGTTCCCATAATCCAATTCCTTTGCAAAGTTAACAACCTTATTCGGCTTGCGGCGCCCTGAAGGGTTTTTACCAACAAACCTCTCTCATTAGTTCATCTCTCAACTCACCGTCGCCTTACGGTGCCCGTGAGGGTTTTCACATATAATACTCTCTCATTTTTAATTTCTCTCAGCTTTCCGTCGCCTTACGGTGCCCGTGAGTGTTTTCACCAATAACACCCTCTCATTTATTCATTTTTTCCTGCGCAGAACGGAGTGTTGCCCCTGAGGTGGATCATACTTCTAACTTGCTTGACTTGGCATCCTTCAAAGATTGATCGGAAGGTCTTTCTTTGGACCGTAATGTGGGCTTTTGGATAGGGTTAGAAAGAAAGGATATCATAGAGGCTTAAATAACTTGACTGGGTTCAGAATTACAACTTTTGGAATCAGATCTTTTACAAAACCGCAACTTCTGCCCCAGTTTCTTTGCTTGGGGGCTTTTGAATTTTTTTTAATTCTGATGGGACCGAACCGTGAGGCTGCCTACGTATCCTTAAAAGGAATCAGGTCGAACGTAGTTCATGACATAGGAACTGCTTTGTTTTTTGTACTTTTCTCTTTTTTTTTCTTTTCTTTTTTCTTTTTTTCTTTCTTTTGCTTTACTTACTTTTTTTTCAATTCTTTTTCTCTTTTCCTCTTTTCTTTTTCCTCTTTTCTCTTCTTTGTTTATCTTCTGTATCTGTGTTTCTGAACTTTGCTACTGATTCCAAAAGAGGGGTATGAAAGAAAATAAGTAAGGCTCAAAAAGGGGTAACAAAGGGTAAAGTGTTTAGATAGCAGAACAAAATGCCTTCGTCATTCCAATCTTTAAAACATGCCAAGTACAAGCAAACAATTTAGACAAACCAAAGAAATCATACATAATATCTTTTGACTGCATCAGAATTGATAGCCATGTCTACACACTTGCCTTCTATATCTGTTAAATACAAAGTACCATTGGACAACACTCTCGTTACCACAAACGGCCCCTGCCAATTTGGGGCAAACTTGCCTTGTGCTTCAGCCTGATGTGGAAGGATGCGCTTCAATACTAGCTGACCCACTTCAAATTTTCGGGGACGCACTTTCTTGTTGTATGCTCTCGCCATTCTCTTTTGATACAACTGGCCGTGACATACTGCCGCCAGTCTTTTCTCATCAATCAGACTTAATTGCTCCAATCGGGGTTTGACCCACTCATCATCATCAATCTCTGCTTTAGCAACAATTCGGAGGGATGGAATTTCAACCTCTGCGGGTATCACTGCTTCAGTACCATATACCAACAAATAAGGAGTTGCACCCACTGAAGTGCGAACAGTAGTGCGATAACCCAATAAAGCAAAAGGCAACTTTTCATGCCATTGCCTAGAACCTTGCACCATCTTTCAAAGTATCTTCTTTATGTTCTTGATGGCCGCCTCAACCGCTCCATTTGCCTTGGGGCGATACAGAGTGGAATTTTGATGTATAATCTTGAACTGCTGGCATACTTCTTTCATCAAATGGCTATTAAGATTAGCACCATTGTCCGTGATGATTACCTTTGGAATTCCGAACCGACAAATGATGTTCGAGTGAACAAAATCAACCACTACTTTCTTGGTTACAGATTTGAAAGTCATAGCTTCAACCCATTTAGTGAAATAATCGATGGCTACCAGAATGAACCTGTGCCCATTGGATGTTGCTAGCTCAATTGGTCCGATGACATCCATGCCCCACGCAACGAAGGGCCAAGGTACGGACATTGTATGCAATTTAGACGGGGGAGAATGGATCAAATCTCCATGCACCTGGCATTGATGACACTTACGCACAAAGCTGATGCAATCTCGTTCCATGGTGAGCCAATAATAACCTGCTCGAAGGATTTTCTTTGCCAGAACATACCCACTTATATGCGGCCCACAAACTCCGGAATGCACTTCGGTCATGATGGTCGTGGCTTGTCTAGCATCTATGCATCTCAACAATCCAAGATCTGGAGTTCTTTTGTACAAAACTCCCCCACTTAAGAAAAATCCACTTGCTAAACGTCGAATTGTTCTCTTTTGATCTCCCGTGGCCGGTACCGGATATACCCCCGACTTGATGTACTCCATGATATCGTGGAACCAGGGTTCACCATCAAGTTCTCTTCCACCATGTTACAGTAAGCATGCTGATCACGGACCTAAATGTGCAAAGGGTCAATATAAGCCTTATCTGGATGATGCAACATCGACGCCAGAGTAGCCAAGGTGTCAGCAACCTCATTATGGATCCTAGGGATATGCTTGAACTCCACTGATCTAAACCGCTGACAAAGATCCTGCAGACATTGTCGATATGGTATGAGCTTCAAATCTTGAGTCTCCCATTCTCCCTGAATCTGGTGCACTAACAAATCTGAATCTCCCAAAACTAGCACTTCCTAGACTCCCATGTCCACAGCTAACCCTAAACCCAGAATGCATGCTTCATACTCAGCCATGTTGTTGGTGCAATAGAAACGAAGTTGAGTTGTGACAGGGTAGTGGTGCCCTATTTCAGAAATGAGCACAGCTCCTATTCCAACACCTTTCATGTTAGTAGCCCCATCAAAGAAGAGTTTCCAACCAGGCTTTTTATCCTGATCGACCTCATCAATATGCATTACCTCTTCATCGGGACAGTATGTCTTCAAAGGTTCATACTTTTCATCCACTAGGTTCTCGGCCAAATGATCGGCTAAAGCTTGGGCTTTCATCGCTGTCCGAGTCACATAGACGATGTCAAACTCTGTGAGCAAAATCTGCCACTTTGCGAGTCTTCCCATAGGCATAGGCTTCTGAAAGATATACTTTAAAGGATCCAGGCGAGAAATGAGGTAACTAGTATAGGATGACAGATAATGCTTCAACTTCTGCGCTACCCAAGTCAGGGCGCAACATGTCCTTTCAAGGGGAGTATACTTAACCTCATAGGATGTGAACTTCTTGCTGAGATAATAGATGGCCTGCTCTTTCCTGCCAGTGATGTCATGTTGACCCAACACACAACCAAATGAATTATCCAGGACTGTGAAATAAAGAATCAAAGGTCTTCTGGGTTCCAGCGGGACCAACACAGGTGGGTTTGACAAATACTCCTTGATCTTCTCGAATGCTTCCTGGCACTCATCAGTCCATTTGATTGCAGCATCCTTCTTTAGAAACTTATAGATGGGCTCACAAGTGGTCGTGAGTTGAGCAATAAACCTGCTGATGTAGTTCAATCTCCCTAGCAGACTCATTACCTTAGTCTTGTTCTTTGGCAGTGGTAATTCTTGGATGGCCTTAATCTTTGATGGATCCAACTCAATGCCTCGCCGACTGACTATGAATCCTAACAGTTTGCCCGACGGAACACCAAATGCACACTTTGCTGGGTTGAGCTTAAGATTGTACCTGTGGAGCCTCTGGAAGAACTTTCTCAGATCCCTGACGTGGTCGGACTACTTCCTGGACTTTATGATCATATCATCCTTGTAAACCTCAATTTCCTTGTGTATCATGTCATGGAATATGGTAGTCATTTCCCTCATGTAAGTTGCCCCAGCGTTTTTCAAACCAAATGGCATGACCCGGTAGCAATATGTTTCCCATGGCGTGATGATAGGCCAGAGAGATGGGCTCATTCGACTAATCAGTGATCCCTGGGCCTACCTAACACAGATGTCCCTGAAATAGGGGATTAGTTGATCGGAAAGCTCAGGCAAGAGTAAGACATTCCATACAAATCTTTCTGATCCGCTAGCTGGTGGTCCTGCCATATTGATACAGCACAGCTACTTGAACAGTGAAGAAGCAGCTACCAAGTAGAGAAGAAAGAGAAAGAGTGAATGCAGTCCGGGTTCTAGTCTTAAGCAAGACAGAAGTACGGCTTTTAAGCGGTCCACCGCAAACTACTGAATATACTACTGTAGGATCTTTCACTGCTTTTGTTGTTATTGCTCTCACCTGTCACTACGCCACCTCAGCAGCTGGGACTCCCTAACCTTTTCTATCTATCTTTAGAAGTAGGGCGAGTGAGTCCGTTCCTTTCCCGTGAAGGTTTTGGGATATGTGACCCGATGCTTCCTCCAGATCTAACATCTCTATCGTTTTTTCCGCATCTTCCTCATCCATTAAGATCTGATGATATCCCGCATAGCAATCCACAAAAGACCCAATCTCATGCTTGGCACAATTATCAATCAAAATGTGGATATTTGGCAACGGGAAGTTATCCTTCGGACTTGCTTTGTTGAGGTCGCGGTAATCAACACATACTCTGGTCTTACCATCTTTCTTTGGAACAGGCACAACATTAGCTAACCACGTGGGATACCGCGTGACTCGAATGACCTTGCATCAAGCTGCTTTGTGACTTTTTCTTTGATCTTCACACTCATGTCAGTCTTGAACTTCCTTAATTTCTGCTTGACGGGAGAGAAAGCTGGATCAGTTGGCAATTTGTGGAACACCAAGTCGTTAATCAAGCCCGGCATGTCATCATACGACCATGCAAAAATATCCTTATATTCAAACAATGCTTTGATTATTTCTTCCCTGATTTGTGGTTCAAGATGGACACTTATCTTGGTTTCTCTGACATTATCTGGATCTCCTAAATTGATTGCTTTGGTTTCATTCAAGTTAGGCTTGGGTTTTTCTTCAAAATGATTTAGTTCTTTACTGATTTCCTCAAATGCCTCATCCTCATCATATTATGTTTCATCATCACGCTCTATTTCTTGGATTATTATTTCAGAATTAGATTGACTTTTAAGACTTGGCCGAAGGTTCCTCATGCATGTCATGTCATTGAAACCAGCATAAAAAGAACTATGCAAGGAAGAAAAGAAAACAAAAATAAAAACTATCAGGAATGATGGAAAAGGGAAATTGGATTTCATTGAAAATAAAAGATAACAGGGTTTGTACATCAAACAAGCAAAAAATAAAAAATCTGGGTCACAACCCTGGAATAACCCAGATAGAAAGGAAAACAAAGCAAACTACCACAAAACCTTCCGAGTAGGGAGAGGAGTAGCCTTCCAATTGTTAAGCTTTACTTTCGGCCCGACGAACTGCACATCCGCTTTGCTGGAACCTTCTCCAATTTCCACCATGTTCACATCATCAAACCACCTCTAGAACCTTTCAATTAACTCTTCATCAACGTCAACCAGAGGATTTGGAACTGCTGACACTGGCGTTTCGCGGCACCGGGCTTGACAAAGGACCTGGAGAGACGCGGGATAGGCTTCGGAAGTGCCCACGCCTTCTGTTTCAACCTTTTAGCCCTTTTCACGTCTACCGCTGTGGGTTTGAATCCTAAACCAAACGTATCCAAGTTTTTAGGCAGAGACACTGGCTGCACGATACCTTGTAAAGAAGCGCCCAGGCCTTTGCCTTGCACAAAACCATTCTTCAGCATTTCAGACGCCACCATGACAGATGCGGAGGCTAACTTTGGAGTTGGAATACATTTCCCTTCTGGAACCTTCTCAACTGGCACTGTTTCAGAAACTTGGTAGACCCAAGGCCCCTGATCGTCTTCGGCCTCAATAAACGGGACGGAGGCATCATTGTAAGCAATCGAGCTCTCATCACCATGCACGGCAATCTCCTGTCTGTCCCACTCGAACTTGACCATCTGGTGCAAAGAGGACGGGACTACTTAGCATGTATCCAGGGCCGACCTAATAGCAAATTATAAGAGACGGACACGTCCAGTACCTGGAACTCCATGGTGAACTCAACTGGCCCTATTGTCAGTTCGAGCACAATATCTCCAACAGAATCTTTTCCTCCTCCGTCAAAACCTCGGACACATAAACTGTTCTTGTGGACCCTTTCAGTATCAATTTTCAACTTGTGCAGAGTGGAGAGAGGGCAAATGTTCACACTGGAACCATTATCCACCAGCACCCTAGTGACCACAGAATCTTCACATTTCACTGTAAGATAGAGGGCTTTGTTGTGTTCGGTACCTTCCACAGGCAACTCGTCATCAGAGAAAGTGACCCTGTTCACCTCAAATATCTTGTTGGCAATCTTCTCGAAATGGTTCACTGTGATTTTGCCGGGGACATGAGCTTTGTTCAGAATTTTCATCAGGGCCCGACGATGCTCATCTGAATGGATCAACAATGATAGCAAGGAAATTTGAGAAGGAGTCTTTCTCAACTGTTCCACGATGGAGTAATCTTGTACCTTTATTTTTCTCAAAAACTCCTCCACCTCTTCTTCAGTTACTGGTTTCTTTACTAGAACTGGATTATCTCTGAGTGTTTTAGCTTTTCTTAACGAGTTAATCCTTGGGCCTCATTAACTTCTTCTTTCACTTCCTTCCCTTTATAGGTCACTATCACCCACTCATAGCTCCATGGGATAGCCTTGGTGTTGATTACCGGCAGCTGGGTTACAGGCTTGATGATGACAGGGTCCGTGCGGGCACCCTCTACAATTATGATGGGCTTGTTCGCCAACCCTGGCACGATCACCTTTGACTTTTCTTGCTTTGATACAGCATCACTTGGAGATCTCTTCTCAATTACCGCAGATGGCTTATCAACTGGCATGCTCAACTTGTCTGCTAATCCTTCAGCTATCCAAGAAGTGGCTTTTGTGACAACTGCACCCTTGATTGGCTTAACCTCACTAGACCGGATCATCATGATGGATTGTGAAGGCTTCTTGGGCTTCCCATCCTTGTGTACTATCTCGATCATGTTTGTTTCATCATGGGCTGGTAACAGGTTCTGATTGATGTTGGGTGCTTCCGAAGTTTGGACCACAATCTGGTTTGTGTCTATGAGCTCTTGGATGGCATTTTTCAAGTGCCAACACTTTTCCGTATCATGCCCCGGAGTACCAGAACATATGCACAACTGAGGGAGTAATCCAAATTCTTTGGAGGAGGGTTTGGCAATTTCGACTCAATTAGCCTCAGCACATCCAACTGCCTCAATCTCTGGAATAAGCTGGTATAAGACTCCCCCCAACGGGGTGAAAGTTTTCTTCCGCTGCAACCTCTCATTCCTGAATACTGGCTTGGGCCGAAAACCTGGACCGACAGGGTTTCGGTAGGTTCGTGGAGGTGGTTAAGCATTTTGTGGAGCTGGGTAGGTGTTCTGTGGGGCTGGGGCACGCCATTGTGGGTAAGAAGGAGGTTGAGTGTATGACTGGGCGTGGTGGACAGAATACTGAGGGTCTGGTGATGGGAAGTAATGTTGAGGTGGATTATATGGGGCTTGGGTGTAGGTTCGGTGATGGGGTCGAGGCTGGGTATAATGGTGTGGCATGCCCCTCGGACCAAGCCACGATCCCGAGTCAACTGTTGCAATATCTTCCTTCTTCTTCTTTCCAATCACTCCTCCCGTACCATTCTGAATGGCTTGGGTGGTTGCTTGGATAGCCAGTAGCTCATGATTTTGCTTGTTTTAAGCCCTTCTTCTACCATACCGCCCATCTTCACTACCTCGTTGAAAGACTTACCTATGGCCGATATAAGATGACCAAAGTAAGTAGGCTCCAGAGCCTGCAGAAAGTACTCCACCATCTTGCTTTCCTCCATCGGAGGGTTGACTCTTGCCGCCTGTTCCCTCCAGCGAAAACCATATTCCCTAAAACTTTCTCCTGGTTTCTTCTCTATCTTAGTCAAAGACAAACGATCTGGAACAATTTCTATATTGTATTGGAAGTGTCGCGCAAATGCTTGGGCCAAATCATCCCAGGTATACCATCTGTTGTGATCCTGACGCGTGTACCATTCTAATGTCGCGCCACTCAGACTCTGGCTGAAGTATGCCATTAATAGCTCATCTCTCCCACCGGCTCCTCTCATTTTGTTGCAAAATCCCCTTAAGTGGGCCACAGGGTCCCCGTGCCCGTCATATAAGTCGAATTTGGGCATTTTTGAATCCAGCAGGCAACTGGACATCAGGAAATAGACACAGATCTTTGGAGGCCACGCTCACTTGGCCTCCCAATCCCTGCATATTTCTGAAATATTGTTCCAGGCTTCTTACCTTCCTGAACATCTCCTCCTGTTCCGGGTTTTTGGGTAATTTCTCGGTCTCGACAGGAAGATCAAAACGGAGGGTATATGAGTAATGATCTGGGATTTTGAAGGTGGGCTCCGGGGCGTAATACTGGTTGTCTTGGGCTTGGAGTGCCGGTTCGCTGGAAGACCGGTGGAGGGTGGCTGGTGGAGGTACCACAAAAATGGGGGTAGCTGGTGGAGGGGGACATGCAGTTGATTTGGCTAATGGAGCTTGGACAGTTTGGGAAAAGGAGCCCGTATAGTGGTGGTAAGGGTTGAAGCTTGGGGTATGTTGTGGGGATAGATCGATGACAGGGGGTTCTTGAGCTAGTGGTGGGACGAAAGTTGGGTTGGTAGGGTATGATAGGGGAGGATGCCCTTTCATCCTGCCTGGTACATCTCAGCCATCTGTTGTTTCAGCTTATACAATTCTTCTTTCATACCGGGCTCAGACTCTTCTACCTCCTTTGGCGGGTCGATAACATTCGAATCCAATTCTCTGCCAGCCATGTTCGCCTTGTTCTTAGATCTGGTATTGTACGGGTGACTTGCCAGAATGCCGAACAAACTAACCACCTGCCTATACCTGATGGCAACAAGCAAACTTGTTAGCGATTAAGAGCTTAACAGATAAGCAACCGCACATTGTGGATGCAATGCACCTAAGCAGTTAACCATTTCTATTATGCATTTGAACGGTTGCATGCTTCATCCCGGCTTTCACTAATTCTTTTCATTTTGCATTTTTCTTTCTCTCTTTCCTTTTCATTCCCGCCTTTCTTTGTTGGTTCTTTTTTCCTTCTTTTATTCTCGCATTGTCTTTCCTCTCTTGTTTTGCCATTATTTCTTTCCCCTCAATTTCTTTTATTTCCTCTCTCTTTTTCTTTTTCATTTTATGGTTGTGATCGAATCCTATGGGGATTGCCTACGTATCATGACGCCGCATGAATCAGACCAAGCGTAGTTCTAGGGATAAATGCAAAATAAAAGAAAAACACATTTTTTTCAAATTTAATAAAATAAAACAAGATAGAAACATCCTGATTACAACGACCTTCCTACAGACTGAAACATTTTCAAAAACTAAAAGAAGACTTAAAATGGACTGACAGACTCTAAAAGAAACTATAACACAGACTCGAAAAATAAAAATCAAGAATACATAAGTGCTTCCACTGCTGCTCCAGTTGGCCTTGTTGCGGGCCTATGCGCCAGGTCTTCTTGGAGATGAAATAAGTCATCCATGATCTGTCGGAAAAAAAAATCATAACTGAAGCGAAGAACATGGATTGGGTCATGTCTTCACACTCGTTGCACTTCATCACAATGTAGTCCGCATTTCTCTTAACCCTTTCCCTAATAATACCCTTCTCTTGTAGCAGCCGTCCAATCTGCTGAGATCGGGCCCCCAAAACTTGTTCGGCAGTATGATTTTGCTCTTGAAGCTGCTGCAGGTCCTTTTCTAACTGCGACATGAGGGCATAGCAATGTTCCCTTTCTGCTTTGAAATCTCTTGCCTGCTTGGTCATTTCGTTTTCAAGGACATTGACCCATTTCTTTAGACCCACCATTCCTTTGTCGTACTTCTCCTTCAGCTGTCGGACAAAACTTGCCCGCCCCTCGGCATTCTTAGCTAACTTGGCTTGGGCTTTTACTAACTCCTTTTCGGACTTTTCCAGGTCAGCCTCGTAATCACACACCTTTCTCCTAATGCCGTTTATGAGCTTCTCATCTTGTCTACTTCTGGATGGATTTTCAGCGGCGATTTTCATTCTTTGAATTTGAGCTCGTAGGGCTTCATTTTCCTGGGCCAATTTCCTTCTTTCTCCTTCAGCTTCTTGCATTTGTAGATCATTATTGAACTCAATGTTTCTCAATTTCTCCTCCAGAGTGTGAATGGTAGCTTGGTACTTTTTCTCCTTCTCTCCCCAGGCCAACATTTCCCTAACTTTGTCATCAAAAGCCTGCACATGCGGTCTCTTTGCTGGTCTCTCCGGCTCTGGTTCGGGCTCTGGCTCATTGCTTGCACCTGACTTTCTTTCAAACCACGCTGCATAATTCGGATTCACTTCCCCTTTGGCAACATCTGGTACCTGGGTGCCATTTTTCAGATACCGGCAACTGTTCCAATCCTGCTGGACTAAAGCCTCGGGCAATGCGGCCTCTGGATGGAGTTCGATGACCTGGGTGGTTAGATCTTCATCTTCAGGTACCACCTGATATCTCCCTAACTGCCTTAAGACCCTCTGTGGTGCGTATGGTTGGACACTCCTCAAACCCATCAACATCAAATAACCCTTTGTAGCTGTCATATATATGATTTCTGTCATCGGGAGCCACCCTATAGTCCATTCGACTTGACTTGCTTTCAGAGCTTTCAAATGGGAGATCCAAGCTTCAAACCCTTCTGGAGCGTTGTAATCTTTCACCCTTTCCTCATAGCTTTTGATGAAGTTATCTTTGCTTGAACCATAGCTCATGAATTTGGGGTGATGGTGGAGATCCTCGATCAACCACATTTGTAGAAGAACGCTGCAGCCTTCGAAGAATTGAGCCCCGGATCTACACAATGTCAATGCCCGGTAAATATCTGCCAGTACTAGAGGAGCAAGTGTGTGACCTTTCTTTGTAATAAGGGTTTGTGCAACTCTAGCCATGCTGGTATCTACCGTCCCTTCAGCATTTGGAAAGACTATGATTCCCAGGAACGCAACTATGAAGGCGAACCTACGATGAATTTGCCAAATGTTATTGTCCTGTTTGTTGTTCAATCCTTTTTCATGTGTTTCGAACCCGACCGAATGCCCGAATCTGGAATACAAAAATTGAAAGGAACAGCATCCGTTGTCCACGTGAGCCTTCTTCATTTGTTTGCTGATATTAAGAAGATCAAAGAATTTGTGCTCTGATGGGGCTCTCGGGAATATCAGTTGTTGTTTTCTCAAGTCCCGGCCAAAATGAATGTACCCAGCTATTTCTTCCAGTGTAGGGGTGAGCTCAAAATCCGAGAAATGAAAGACATTGTGCACAGGATCCCAAAAGGTTACCAAATCTTTGATCAAATCTTCCTGTGGTTTGATTTCCAAAATGTCGGTGAGAGCACCCAACTGTTCCTTTACCAGTCTTGACTATCTTTATCCAAATCATACCACCACATGCGCAACTGTAACTGAGCCTACTCTATGACTAGTAGTTTCGGGTCCTGGACAGTGTTCATCTTGGTACCTGTGAATGGTTAGGGTTAGGGTTGACTCTGATGGATTTTTGAAGAAATAGTTATTGACTCCCAAAGGAATAAGCAAAAGAAAATGACTATTTCCCTTTCTACACAAAAGTGGCTGCTTTCGTAAATGTGGCCCCTTCGCAATTTCAAGTAAATTTTGAGGCCGGGGTAAGACACATAGAAAAATGACCCCTTACTGACAGATTTGTTTGTTCTCTACGAAAATAGCCCTTCGACAACTGAATATACTCTAAGGCTATCTCGGTGAGAATGGCACCGAAGCTGGGTCGGCTTATTCTTCACTAAAGACCTACCTACGACTTCACTTTATTTGGTTAATTTGCAAAAAGAAGGCCGAACCCTATGTAGGTTGCCTACGTATCCCACATTCGGTGGGAACCAGACCTGCGTAGTTCGGGCAGTTTTGACATAATTTTAAAAGAAAACACAAATGACTCTTTTTGCTTTTTCTTCTTCAAATCCCACTTTTTGGAAAAATTCGGCAGCGTTTCGGGACATTTTCAAATACCGAGATTTTAAAAATCGGATTTATTTCCTTTCTATGCCACTCTTGGTTTTTCCCCTGATTGTCTTTCCTAGACGGTCAGCATGCAGGCCGAAACAAATAAATGTTCACATAGCACGTAAGATGCATCAGGATGGTCTGTTATTTTGGGGTACACCTGTCCTAGACGGACCCAACCCCTGTGTTGAGTCCCCTAAGTCGAATGCACGTGATGCAAACAAACGTTCCTACTAGGGATTCGGCATGAGGATTCTTCTAGGTTTAAACCTGGGGTTGTGTTCTTGAATGGATTTACCCGAGTGGACAACTCAAGCCGAGGTGGGGGCAACGTACCGGGAGCACGAAAGTCTGCCCGGCCTTGTTGCTGACCCATGCCTCGTTCTAATTGGTATGACTTCTACCATAAAGTGGGTCACGCGTACGTGTGCACCAAATATTAGAAGACTCAGAAGGGTGGTGTAAGAAGGCATTTTAATAAAATTCAAGCAATAATAAAATGGCAAATAATTAGCAATTAGCACATTAGGTTCACAAAATACAGTAATATTGACAATAAACAAAGCCAAGCAAAATCATATTAACAAGCTCGAATTCTTGAACCCTGAACCAGAGATTCTGGGTTCTTGATCCCCAGCAGAGTCGCCAGAGCTGTCACACCTCCTTTTTCACACCCCCGGAAGGGGTATTAAGGGAGTTTTTTCTAATTTAAGTGACAATCGAAACGGGATTATTATTTAAGATCAGAGTCGCCACTTGGGATAGTTAATGGTGTCCCAAGTCACCGGTTTAGAATCCCGAATCGAGGAGATTTGACTCTGTTTTAATATCTGCGGAACACAGAAATCCGGGTAAGGAATCCTGTTAACCCGGGAGAAGGTGTTAGGCATTCCCGGGTTTCGTGGTTCTAGCACGGTTCCTTTGATCATACTTGGCTTAATAATATTGCTTAATTACTTATTTTAGAACCAATGTGCATTTGCCAATTTTAATTAAGAAATTATCTTGAAACAGGTCACGCGTACGTGTACCCATTTGTCTGGCGCATCAAAAATCATGTCACGCGTACGTGTCCACAATTAGTAATGCTTTATTATTACTAAGAAAGTTTGGTCGAAGTTGCGCGAACGCATACTCCGATTTTGTTTTAGAATCGTAATTACGTCACGCGAACGTGTACACAATCACGATGATATATTAACGTGCCTAAAGCAAACTACGAATATTTATTTTAATATCTAAGTTATAATATTTGTGAGGGCCATGGGGAAATCTAATTATGGATGGCACACCTCAGTCCATTTTTAAGAAGTATACTTAATTGGGCCTAAGGATGTTCTTACCTACAAGTGGTTTGAACTTAATATATAACTATTAGGGGTAGGAAAGTTTAATGCTTGAAATAACACATTGGGCAATTGGTTAAAAAAAAAATAAATGGGCCAGCGGACAAGTCCCTCGGGCCTTTAAAATTAAAGGACCATGATTGATGAGAACAACAAAAAAAAAGGGGGGGGGGGGGGGGAAAGACCTGGGCTTTGGGAGCGAATCCAGAAAATGAAACAAAGGGGGGCCTGAGGCACACGAGCCTGGTTTGGACCAGGCAGCCTCATTTGGGCCATTGAACAGGCCTGGCTGTTTTTAAGGAATGCCATTCTAGCATTATAATCTACTGAGACAGCCTTTTGCACAAATTTAAAGAAAAACACAAAATGTTGAAACACTTTATTCTGCAGCCTTTCTATTTATTAATACGTCATGAGTAATTCATATAATAATCTAAACTAGCCTAATCCAAGCACTAATGCGTTAAGATCAATCATGTAGGCATTTCGACCATAATTACAATCCTGAAGAAACAATCTGAACATGACTCGAGAATTGATCATTAAACAAACCTTGCAAATGCATAGAATTAACTTCAAAATTTGAAAATAAGAAAATGCATCATGGCTAACATGTTATTCAGCAAACCTTCACCATCACAACCAAAAGACATGCCAATAACATCATACAGTCATCCTTAGACTTCTAAATGGAACCAACATATGAAAGATGAATCATTAAGCTACTCATTACTGATTGTCCCAACACATACATATCAGAATCCATCCCTATTGCAGTTTTACATTTTCTTTGCTTATAATCCACAGATTATGAATCATTAATCAGCCAACTATGACTAAACACAAAGAATAAAACTTGATCTATAAAATGATAGACAAACTTATTACAACCTATCAAAATAACTAAACTAACGACTGTGATAAAAAAAACTCAGCAAGTCATCTCTTCGAGGCTTCTGGATACACCCAAAACTTCCATTTCAACTTTGATTCCCATGGATCTGACCATGTCAAAGATCAGACCCACCAAGAGCATGGCTTCATATGTGTTATCAGTAACATTGCCATATACACTCAGCCAGCAAACGCAAGATATTAGTCCAGAATGACACAAAATAGTATACGTAACCTAAATGACAAGTAACATGTTTGACACACGAGTCAACAGGTTTAACACGACATGGAAACACTGAAACTTGACAAGGAATCACATAGTTAAAGAAATCTCAACTGCTATTGCATTCATGGAAATGGATCTCATTATATGAAGAATCATCATCAAACAAAAGTCTATTGCACTCATATCAAATTAGATTTGGAGATACTTAAATACAAAATGAGATATGTACCTAATTGCGTAAAGATTGCTCCAAAATGCCAAATAGAAGTAGATAGTTCAGCAGCAGAGAGATGGCAGTAATAATCAATACCCAGCTTTAATATCAAGTCATAAGAGCTTAAAACCCCAGAAATACCAAGAAAGATTGTTAAACTTTGTCACCAAAAGAAAAGAAGAAGAGGCTCCTAGATGAAATTTTTTAGAAGATTTTTAGGGTCTGTTTTTTCGTGTCCAGAGAGTGAGGAGTGTGCCTTATTTATATGTTAGAAATCTGTTGTGTGCCTTCCAAGTCAAGGAATAATTTTCTTGAAAACACCCCTCACAAAGCATCTTTTTTAACAGCAATTGGACAGCTGGCCATTTCTAATTGGCTTCAGCAACTTGTACTGGCAGAATAATGCCAGTTGTCCATGCCCCAGAACATTCTAGATACCTTATCTGAAAATTCTCATTTCCAACTCCCAAATTACCCCCCCTTAAGCTTTTCATTTATTCTATTGAACCCCCTAAACTTTACTTTGTTCACAAATCAGAACTAACAAAACAAAGATCAAGATTGGCACAAATCACATATTGAAAGGACCACGGAATTAAACCTTAAATTAACCCTAAACCTACTTACTAACCTCAATGATTAATCACAGAAGTTAACAAACAATTTTGAAAAAACAAAAACCCTAAATCATGCAACTACGAACAGAACAATCACACGAAGAAATCAATCAAAGAAAAGAAAAATGGTCAAGAAAAGAAACCAAACAAGAAATTACCTATACCAGTTGGGACTTGGAGAACCTGGCCGGAGCTTGGACATGGTTAGGGCAGGTTTGAAAATGAATCAAACCCACATGAATCAATTGCTCCTGTTGAGAGCAAATGACTCATGTAGGTATGAACCATTCGAACTTCAGTAGAGGCTTTAGGTTTTTCTTTCCTTTTCCTCTCTTTCCAATTTTTTTCGATTTGAAATTGCTCCGGTTTAAGAGGCCTTTTGGTCAAAACAGCAGGATATTAGGGGTGAGGGGAGTGGAGAGATGGCCTGGTGAGGTTTTGGGGTGGTTTGGGCGAACTAGGGTTTTGGGTATCGATCTTAGATCTAAAATCGGAGGGATTTAAGAGGGATTTGAGGGAATTGGTTCTGGGATTTGGAAAGAAGAGGAGGTGAGGAGTGTTTGGTGTGAATTTGGAGTGGATCGGAGCAACGGAACCGCCGTGAGGCAATTTCCGGCGGGTGGTTGACGGCGGAGGCGGCGGAGAGTATGAGGGCGGCTAGGGTTTCACGTCTCTGAGATTGAGAGAGATGGAATGGGGGGGTCGAATGGGTATGGGGGGCATTTGGACAGTTTTATACTGGGATGGGGACCAATTCCGAACCGTTGGATCACTAGGATCCAACGGCTGTGATCAAAGACAAGCGAAACGGGATCGTTTTGGTTTAGACGGGGCTGGCTGGACCGGGTATGGGTCATTGGGCTGGATTTGGGGCGGGTTTGGGGCAGACATGTTTGGGCTTCAGCCCCTTTGGCCCAATAAAATCAAAACAAACCCCTTTTCAATTAACCCTTTATTTCCTTTTCTTTTATTTTTCTTTTTCTTTTTTTTTTCATTAATTAAAAACCTAAATTAAAATTCTAAATTAATCTAGATTGTAAAACTAACCAATTTTCTAAAAATTATAAAAATTCCTTGATCCTAAATCAAAAAGAAAAATCGATAATCTTGCAATTAAAAGGTAAAAATGTAAAATGGGCCATTTTTGTAATTTTCCTTTTTAATGAAATAAATAATTAACTAATTAATCCTAAAAAAATGTAAGAATAAAACCTAAATGCAATGCATGGTATTTTGGCATTTTTCATGATTTTAATGGAAATTAAACGTGCACAAAAATACAAACAATTAATAAAATCCTACAAAATGGCAAATAATTGGAAAAATCTATTTTCTTGAATTTTATAGGAGTAATTCATATAGGGAAAAAATCAAGTGCTCACAAGCATAAAAACAAATCACAACTCGTAACTAAAAATACTCAGAAATCACACCAAGCTTACCATAATGGGCAACAAGAATTTACTACTAGTCTCATAACTCCCAATAATGAATAGAAACAGACGATAGACACATGCTATCACAATAGAAACAGACGATAGACACATGCTATCACTCATAAAATCTCCCAACAGGGGCAAACATGTAAACAGAGTGCTAATCATGAAAAACATCCATAAGTGGAGGAACAAATATGGGAACTCACCCCGATAAGCAGAACCGTAATGAACTACGGATGGTGCTCCTCTATAACAAACCGAAAGCATACCTAAATGACATCATCTAGCGTAGCGACCTTAAGCCTACTGTATGAAACACATTGACGGGCCGGGCCTCCCCCTCTTGGGCGCCCTCTACTCACCTGAATACCTCGGTGTGACGCATCTGTCTGAAGTCTAGGACAATATCTCACCACGTGGCTAGTATCTCCACACTCAAAGCAACCTCGCTGCTGACCTGGCTATGGGAACTATGCGGTATGGGTACTCTGAGACCCATGAACACCTGAATCACGGTGCGAATCCTGAAGCGCAAACTGAAATGACTGACCCACGAAACCTCTACCATGTCGCACCCTGCCTCCAAAATAAGGACCAGCAGATCTCTCCGGTCTACGAGGCCTCCTTGCCTCCTCGTACTCTCTCTCCTGATCTCGTCTGTCCTCTCATTCCCGGTCCCACATGCCCTCTAACCGGCGAGCGATCCTTACCACTTGTGGAAGTGAAACATCTGACTCCAACTCCCGAGCCATGTTGAATCGAATATTATGTCTGAGCCCTTCAATGAATCTATAGACTCGCTCTCTAACCGTAGCGACCAAGGCAGGTGCATGTCTGGCCAAATCGCTGAATCTGACGGCATACTCTAATACTGACATAGTGCCCTAGCGTAGCTGCTCAAACTCTGTGCGCCATGCATCCCGAAGGGACTGAGGTACAAACTTTCTCAAAAACATCTCAGAAAACTGAACTCATGTAAGTGAAGCTGCATCGGCCGGACTACCCAACTCATATGCCCGCCACCACTGATAAGCCGCTCCCTGAAGCTGGAATGTAGTAAAAGCAACCCCACTCGTCTCAACAATACCCATAGTGCGAAGAACACGATGGCACTCCTCTATAAAACCCCGTGCGCTCTCTGAAGCCAAACCACTGAATGTAGGAGGGTCATATTTCTTGAACCTTGCAAATCTAAACTGCCCTTCCTCAGATGTTGTTGCCCTGACCATGGGCTGAACTAGAATCACAGGCTGTGTCGCCATGACACCTGGAACCTGACCAATGTGAACTCGCTGCTCTGAAGTGTGGGCGGCAGGAGTCTGAGTCCCTCCCCCGGTTGGTGATGTAGCTGGTGCAACCGGAATCAACCCCGCCTGAGCCAATGTACCAAACATGCTCAGGAACGGTGCTAAAGTTTCCTGAAGTTCGAGGGCAACAGCAGGCGCCTCCGGTACATAGCTCCCAACTGGAGCTACTGGCGGCTCCTCAACTGCTTCTCTGGTAGGTTCTCTAGCTGCGGCACGTACTCCTCATCGGCCTCTACCTCTGCCTCTGGCGACACCTGCTCCGAGAGCAGCGTCATCGATAACTGCAGCTCGTGTCCTCACCATCTGTGAGAGAATGGAATGATAAATGTTCAAACTCCAAGATCAATAAGCTCGCACGATAGGAATGAAAGAAGTGAGATTGTTCTAATAGTTCCGCAGCCTCTCGAAGATAAGTACAGACGTCTCCTTACCGATCCGCAAGACTATACTAAACTCGCTTATGACTCGTAACACCTATGAACATAGAGCTCTGATACCAACTTGTCACGACCCAATTTCCCTTCTGTTGGGTTTCGTGATGGTACCTAGTCTTAGGGACTAGGTAAGCCTATCACTTACTGAATAACAATAATAATAAAGAAAATCTAAAAGTCTCGTTATAGAAATATTTACAAAACTTACAAATTCCTAAAACCGGTAGTACAAGTCATAAGCTCTACAAAGTTTCGCTACAATTTCTAAACACAACTGTATGCAAATAAGTACAACAGTGTGAATACAAAATAGGAAGGTGACTCCGAAGCCTGCGAACGCAGCAGCAGGAATACCTTGAGTCTCCTCGGCAAGAATTCGCACAGCTACTAACGATCAATACCTGGATCTGTACAAAAAAATGTACAGAAGTGTAGTATGAGCACACCACAGCGGTGCCCAATAAGTATCAAGACTAACCTCGGTGGAGTAGTGATGAGGAACAGTCAAGACACCCACTGGTCTAACAAAATAGAACAAGTATAAGTATAGAAACTACAGAACATAATATCTATATAAAGACTACGCGGTATGGCTAACAATACAGTAATTGCAATAAGGTAAGAAAATAGCAAGTAACAACGGAACACCATAATAAAAACACAGAAAAGTGAACAGAAATACAACCCAAATCCGAAATCACAAATACAGTAAAGACAAGTCATAACTCAGCAACTACGGCAGTTTTCACGTTAGGCCTTAGCCAACAAACTTCAATCAATTGGTCAAATCCTTCAAGTGATGAAAAATATTTCGAAATATACTTCCTCGAAATAAATATTTTCAAAAATAGTTCTTTCAAAATAAATACCTTTCGAATATAATCTTTTCAAATAAATATCCTTCGAAGATAAGTCACCCCGTGACACTTCATCTCATAATCATACAATAAGAGTCTCGATACCTGAACCCTAACACTTGGCATCCTGTGCCCTCATCACACCTCATGATCATACTGACAACTCACGTGCCAAATAGAGCCATTCTCACATGGAAGGCAAATAAACAAGGGTGTGCGTCTATACTCAGCAATATCAAGAAGCCTCTTATCCGTTAAAGGTGCTTAGCCAGGTGTATGCTTGTGCAAGTGTCCTAACGTAGTTCATACCTGCTAGTGAGCATAAGAAAAAGAACGTACAACACGTAGAATGTTTACACAGGGATAGGATCAATGAAACGCAACAGCTCAGAACACAATGTTAATAACAGGGGATCTCCCAGGATACCGTCCCGTAGTCCCAAACGTAAATGTGCAGGGGGATCTACCGAAATACCATTCTGTCGTCCCAAAGTAAATAGGCAGAACAGGGGGATCTACCGGGATACCGTCCCGTAGTCCCAACCATAAATGTCTAGGGGGATCTACCAGAATACCGTTACGTAATCCCAAAGTAAATATTCAGAACAGGGGGATCTACCAGGATACCGTCCCGTAGTCCCAAAGTAAATATGCAGCGCACCAACAGAAATAATAGTTGCAGTGAGGCAGAAACCTCGTACATCACCACAACAAGTACAGCAGCAAAAATGACACTAATACAAAGTACGTCGAGTAAATCAACTCAAGAACTTTAAATCGCAAAGAAATGGTAGAACCAGTTCACAAGGGATAACCACAGTAAAGAATGCTAGGCATAAAGGGAACAGTTCAACAAGGGAAAACTAACATATAGCAACGATCCCACAATATACAAGTCAACAATAAGGAAGCCAACACGAGTCAAATAGTTCCAAATAAAGGCAAGTCAACTAAGATATAGGTTATCTAAACTCGCTTAAGGTTGAGCAATTACGAAGAATATACAACGAATTTCAACTAAGGATGAGCAGCGGACAGATAATCATAACCTCAATTAAGACTAAACAATTATAGGATGAGATAACAATAATTTCAATTAAGGAAAAGCAGTTATGAAAAGATAGAATGACGGTAGAAGAGGCAAAATCTTCAGTTAAGTCAAATAAGAATCAAATAGGCAGTAAGAGTGAATCCTAAAGCAATTAGTTCTAATTATAGCATGTAGTAGTGAAACCAGCAAATAGGAATCCAAACACATCACGAACAACTTCATACACAGTGAGTATAAGAACCTAAGAACCCTAAAGGCCAACTTTCCACAAATAAGTTCGAGCACGTACCCGTCACCTCGCGTACACGAACTACAACCAACATAGAGGACTCAAATCCTAAGGGGAAATCTCCCACACAAGGTTAGGCAAGATACTTACCTCAAAAAAGACAGGCCGATACTCTAAAATGCACTTCTCGGGTGAAAAGACCTACGGACGGCTCAAATCCAACCAAAATAACTTCAGAGCTCAAATAAAACTCAAAAGAAACTATTCCGGATCATAAAGTCTCAATCTTTAACAAATTCCAAAAAGCGGTTCAAAAGTCGACACTCGGGCCCGCACCTCGGAACCCGACACATTTTACAAAAATCGAATCCCCATTCCGATACGAGTTCAACCATACAAAAATTATCAAATTCCGATACCATTTGGTCCCTCAAATCATGATTTTTCATTTTAGAAATTTTCTTCGAAAACCAACATTTTCCTCAACCTAAAACACAATTTAAATGATGAAAACAAAGATAAAATCATGGAATATGTTAAATTCTAGGTGAAGAATACTTACTCAATCGATTTGCTTGAAAAACCCAAAAAGAAGCTCCCAAAATCGAAGTACAAAAGTCAGATTATGAAGAAAATGGCCAAACCCTCGATTTAAATGATTCTGCCAGGACTTCCGCATCTGCGGATAAGAAACCGCATATGCGGGACCGCATTTGCGAAAAAGAGTCCGCATCTGCGAACTCAGCTAAACAGGCCAGGGACCGCATCTACGGATATACAGCCGCAGCAGCGGCATCGTAGAAGCGAAAGGGGAAATCGTAGGAGCGATATTTCTCCGCAGGTGCGATTGCTGGACCGCAGAAGCGGCCTTCGCACCTGCGTGCCAGCCTCCGCAGAAGCGAGCAAGCTCCCAGGCCTTCATGACCGTAGAAGCGGCCAGGATCATGCAGAAGTGGAGCCACACCTGCGCTCCATGGTCGCAGGTGCGAAAACACCAGAACCAGACCTGTTCAAAACCATGCAAAACATTCGAAACTCGTCCAAAACACATCCGAGGCCCCCAGGGACCCCGTCTAAACACGCAAACAAGTTCTATAACCTAACAGGAACTTGCTCGAGGTCTCAAATCACATCAAACAATGCCGGAAATGCAAATCGCTCCATGAATCGAGCTTATGAACTTCCAAGTCTTCCAACTTCTAGAACTCGTGCCGAAACCTATCAAATCAACCCGGAATGCCGCCAAATTTTGCAGGCAAGTCCCAAATGACAAGACGGAGCTGTTCCAACTCTTAGAATCGCATTCCGACCCCGATATCACAAAAGTCAGCTATGGGTCAAACTTCTCCTTTTCCAAACTTCAACTTTCGCCGAAATGGCTCAAATTACCCTACGGACCTCCAAATCCGAATCTGGACGCACATCTAAGTCCAAAATCATCATACGAAGCTGTTGAGATCATCTAAAACTCATTTTGGAGCTGTTTACACAAAAGTCAAATTCCGGTCAAATTGGCTTAAGCTTCCTAAACTAGATTTCTCCTCCCAATTCGACTCCGAATCATTCGTTAACTGAATTCAACCATGCAAGCAAGTCGATACACATAATATGAAGTTGTTCAAGACCTTACGCCACTGAACGGAGCTTAAATTCTCAAAATGACCGATCAGGTCGTTACAACAACACAACTTCCATCTATGAAGCCTAATTTGTTCTTGGTTGAGAGCGCTATAAGCACTGTCCTTCTCCATCCTCTACCATAAAAAGCTGAATTGACAATGGTCATTCCAAGTGCATATGAAGAATGGAGGAAGTAAGGATGATCAGTATCATGATTAACTCCCTAATTGCATGATCCAGAGGAAGTAACAGCAGTGGAAGCTTCTGTTCCAGTCATGATTTAGTGATTGAAGAAGAAGCAACATTGAGGGAGATTGAAGGGATCGAGCTACTGCTCTGATACCATGAACGAATGCGAAGAAGTCTGGAAATTTTCTCTGTATTTATTTATTTTTGTGTATCAATATTTCAACAAGTATATATGCGATAAAGAAAAGAAAATGTAAATCAGTTGTACACTTGTACACTTTCTATTGTTATTCTTATAACAGAAAAACTAAATAATATTCTTTAGAATGTATGAGCATGTGCCTCACACACGAAATAACCTTCCTGGATATTCTTTTATACCAGTTGTGCAAACTTGAAAATCAACGATTGAGGTTGAGCTTCTCTCAACGCCTAGGATACTTCCACGTGTATGTCAAAAGGTCAAAAGAAGCGATCAAAATAAGATAGTTGGAACATAGAAATGTTCTAACCCTTGCTATTATGTCCCAAACTCCTTTGCTTCTCTTTCACTTCTTTATTTACAAGTGGCTCCCTCTTCGACTTTGTAATTTCTTGAGAGAAATTACCAGGGGGATTCTCCTCTTCAATAGAAACCGGCAAAAAAAAAGCTCAAGATTTATGCTTGGTTTGGTTCACGTAAGACTACTGCTGCTATTCATACAACACTTAATCACTTTGATAACTTGATCATTGATGTCACTAAAGGGTACCGGTACAAGATGCGTTTTGTGTATGCTCATTTTCCTATTAATGCGTCGATTAGTGGAGGAATAAATCCATTGAGATCGGGAACTTTCTTGCGAGAAAAAGGTATAATTCTTGCTCTCTATTTTTTAGTCTTTCTTTTTGTTATGTATTTAGTGGGTTGTCATGATCTAATTGAAATGTTGGATTATATGTGGTGTTGTTGTATGTTAATGCACCATTAGTAATGTTTTTCAGAGTTTTTGGAAAATAAATAAGCCTCTCACTCTCGAGTGTGTTTGGAACGAATGAAAGTGTTTTTCATGAATCTTTACTTTTTATTAAAATTAATTTCAACATTGATTATGTTGTGTGAACTTGCTCTCATTGCTGGCTCTAAGCTTGGATGAAGATTATGGTAGGTTGATAATCAGCCTAAAACTAGTCAAAATATGATGAATTAGCAGCTAGAATAGTTCATTTGGTTAGAGCATGTGGGGTCCATCCCATCAAAATAGGCATGTGCCTATGAAATTAACTTGGCTGGAACTCTTTCTTGGAGCCAAAGTTTGGAAAGATGTGGAAGAGAATCAAATTGCTCCTGTAGAATACTTTGAGCCCACGGCTCTTTTGCCTTATAAAAGGAGGACATTCTCTCAATGTTAAACACACCAAAAGAAGAGAGAAGTGACAGAAGTTAGAGAGAGTAATCCATATATCGTAGTTTGTGAGATAAATAGTGAGTGCGAGTAATATTGTTGTGAGGTATTTAAATAAAGAGTGTTATTTCTTTCGAAATTATAGTAGTCTCTTGACACTGCTAAGTTGTAATATTATAGTGGTAATATTGCTCCGCTCGGGTATTGTATTTTACCTTGTTAAAATATTTGGTGTCTTTGTTACTCTCTTGTGTTATTATTATTTATCGTGAATATTATTCCTGGGCGGAATTATTATTATTTTCCCAACAACGTGGTATTAGAGCCATGGAGAATAATGGTCCGCTGTCTTTTCAGTTCCCCGTCTCACAAAAGATAATTATGAGAAATGGTATCTACGTATGAAAGTCATTCTGGTCTCCTAGGATGTGTGGGAAATCGTAGATAGAAGGTATGCAAAACCTGATAAAGAGGAAGCTCTACCTAAAATGAAAAAGATGTCTTGGCAAAGACAAGGAAGAAGGATCAACAATCCTTCACGCTCATCCACCAATGTCCAGATGATGCCATGTTTGAGAAGGTGGCATATGCTATCACCTCAAAGGAAGCTTGGGAGATTTTACAAAATTCTCTTCAAGGAGTTGATAAGGTGAGGAAGGTAAAACTTCAAACTCTAGGGGCTGATTTTGAAGTTTTAGAAAATGAAAGAATCTGAATGCATTTCGGATTATTGTTCAAAAGTGAAGGCTGTTGTGAATCAATTAAGAAGATATGGGGAGGACATAGAAGATATCCGTATGGTAGAAAAGATCCTTCGCACTTTAACAACTAAATTTGATTTTGTGGTATATGCTATTGAGGAGTCTAAAGATTTAGACTCTATGATGGTGGAACAATTGGAGGGTTCTTTACAGGCCCACGAAAAAAGATCAAAAGGAGACAAAAAGTGCCATTGGAGCAACTTCTTAAAACTCAGGCATCCTTCAAGGATTATAGAGGTGAAAAGAGCTATCGAGGGAATGGACGGGGACAAGGCCATGGCGGTCATGAAAGAGGAAGAAGTAATGGTAACAACTTCAATAATGAAGTTAAATTCTACCAAACATTCAGAGGTCGTGGTCGTGGACAAAGAGGAGGAAGAGAACGTGGATACAATCAAGAAAATAATGGACAATGATATGACAAATCAAAAATTGAGTATTATAATTGTCATAAATTTGGCCATTACTCTTAGGAATGTCGTAGTAATGTTGAAGAGAAAGCTAACCTTATTGAGAACAAGAAAGAAGAAGATGAGTCGACATTGTTGTTGGCACTCAAGGAAGAAGATAGGGAGGACTGTAGCTCGTGGTATTTGGAAAATGGAGCAAGCAATCTTATGTGTGGATGCAAAGAGAAGTTTGTGGAGATCAATAAAACTGTGAGAGGTAATGTGTCCTTTGGAGATACCTCAAATATTCAAATCGAAGGGATAAGTACGATTCTAATCTCCTGTAAAAATGGTGACCACAAGTTAATTCAAGATGTTTATTATTTCCAAAAATTAAAAAGTAATATTTTGAGTTTGGGCCAACTTCTTGAAAAGGAATATGACATCCACATGAAAAATATGCATCTTTGGCTTAGAGATTCAAGTGGAATTCTAATTGCTAAAGTGCATATGGCAAAGAATAGATTATTTTGTTTGAATCTTAAGACAATTTATGCAAAGTGCTTGAAGGCTAATATGCAAGATGAATCATGGTGTTGGCACATGCGATTTGGGCACTTGAATTTTGAAGCGCTCAAATCAATGGGAGAAAAGAACATAGTGCATGGGATACCATCAATCAACCATCCCAATCAATTGTGTGAATCTTGTCTTCTTGAAAAACATGCAAGTAGGAGTTTTTCGAAGGATTCCATGTCAAGAGCAACCATGCCACTCCAACTTGTTCACACTGATGTGTGTGGACCAATCAATCCACCTTCCTTTGGTAAAAGTAAATACTTTCTTCTTTTCATTGATGACTTTAGTAGAAAGACTTGGGTTTATTTCTGGAACCAAAAATCTGAAGCTTTTGCTGCTTTTCAAAATTTCAAAGTACTTGTGGAAAAAGAAAGTGGCTATGAAATAAAAGCTTTAAGGTCCGATAGAGGAAGCGAATTCACTTCCAAAGAATTTAATGACTTCTGTCAGTCTCATGGAATATGTCACCCTCTAACGGTACCTTATTCACCCCAACAAAATGGAGTTGCAGAGAGAAAGAATCGGACGATTCCTAATATGGCTAGATTTATGTTAAAAGCTAAAAGTATGTCCAAGGAATTTTGGGCCGAAGCTGTTTCTTGTGCAGTTTATTTGAACAACAGGTCTCCAACAAGAAATGTTAGAGATCAAACCCCTCAAGAAGGATGGAGTGGAAGAAAGCCAAGTGTTAAGCACTTGATAATCTTTGGGAGCATATCCTATGCTCATTTTCCACGGCAAGGGAGAGCGAAGCTTGACGATCGAAGTGTCAAGCATGTGTTTGTTGGGTATGATACGAGTTCAAAAGGCTACAAATTATACAACCCAAGTAGAGGCAAAGTGGTGGCAAGTCGCGATGTTGAATTTGATGAAGAATTGGCATGAAATTAGGAAGCTCAGGAAGAAATTTCATATGATTTTCTTCCATACTTTGGTGATGAAGAAGAACCAGAGACCATGGAACCTGTGCAGCATACAACTCCACCTCCTTCTCCAACCAATGTTGCATCTCCTTCTTCTTAAGAAAGTTCAAAAGAACAGCCGCAAAGGACGAGGAGTATTCAAGAGCTCTATGAGGACACAGAAGAAGTTACTTATTTTGATTTCTTATATTGTCTTTTTGCTGATAGTGGACCAATAAACTTTGATGAAGCTGTTACAGACAAAAGGTGGATACAAGCCATGGAGGAGGAAATCGATTCAATAGAGAAGAACAACACTTGGGAGTTAACAACTCTTCCCAATGGACAACGAGCAATTGGAGTGAAATGGGTATACAAGACAAAGAAGAATACTGACGGAGAAGTTGAGAGATACAAAGCACGACTTATGGCTAAAGGCTACAAGCAAAGGCAAGGCATTGACTATGAAGAAGTCTATGCACCTGTTGCCCGCATGGAGACAATTCGTTTGTTGATCTCTTTTGCGGCACAATTAAAGTGGAAGATCCATCAACTAGATGTCAAGTCAGCCTTCTTGAATGGCTATCTTGAAGAAGAAGTCTATGTTGAACAACCACTGAGATTTGTGGTCAAAAACCATGAAGATAAAGTGTTGCGGTTGAAGAAAGCTTTATATGGATTGAAGCAAGCCCCACGGGCATGGAATAGTTACATCTACAAGTATTTTCAAGACAATGGGTTTACTCATTGTCTCCATGAATATGCTCTTTACCTTAAAGTTCATACTAATGGAGATATCTTGCTTGTTTGTCTCTATGTTGATGATCTTATTTTCACGGGTAATAACCCAAGTTTGTTTGAAGCTTTTAAGAAAGATATGTCCCGTGAGTTTGAGATGACGGATGTGGGGCTCATGTCATACTACTTGGACCTAGAAGTGAAGCAGATGGAGCATGGAATTTTTATCTCTCAAGAAAGCTATACAAAAGAGATACTGAAGAAGTTCAACATGCTCGATTGCAACCCCGTGAACACGCCAATAGAGAGTGGGACAAATGTCCAAGTTTGATGAAGGAGCAAAAGTGGATCCCACATTTTTCAAAAGTCTTGTGGAAAGTTTAAGGTACTTGACTTGTACCAGGCCACATATACTCTTTGCAGTTGGAGTAACAAGTCTCTTCATGGAAGCTCCTAACTCCACTCACTTGAAAGTCGCTAGAAGAATTCTTCGTTACCTAAAAGGTACGATTGGATTTGGGCTATTTTACTCTTCTTCTAGTGATTTCAACCTTATGGGATTTTGTGATAGTGATTATGCGGGAGATATTGATGATAGAAAAAGCACAACTTTTTGTATTTTTCTTGGGTGATTCTGTTATTCCTTGGAGTTTAAAGAAACAATTAATTATTACTCTCTCGACTTGTGAAGCTGAATATGTAGCAGCAACATCCTGTACATGTCATGTTATTTGGCTGAGAAGATTATTGAAGGAGCTCAATTTACAACAGATTGAAGCTACGGAGATTTGTATTGACAACAAATCCGCACAAGAACTCGCGAAGAATCCAGTGTATCATGATCGAAGCAAGCATATAGATACAAGGTATCACTTTATCAGAGAATGCATTGCCAAGAAGGAAGTAGAGCTCAAATATGTTAAGTCTCATGATCAAGCTGCGGATATCTTTACAAAGCCTCTCAAGTTTGACGATTTTCAGAGATTGAGATCAAGACTTGGAATGAAAAAGAAAAATTAAAATTAAGGGAGAGATTGTGGGGTCCATCCTATCAAAATAGGCATGTGCCTATGAAATTAACTTGGCTGGCAACTCTTTCTTGGAGCCAAAGTTTGGAAAGATGTAGAGGAGAATCAAATTGCTCCTGTAGAATACTTTGAGCCCACGGCTCTTTTGCCTTATAAAAGGAGGGCATTCTCTCAATGTTAAATACACCAAAAAAAGAGAGAAGTAACAGAAGTTAGAGAGAGTAATCCACAAATCGTAGTCTGTGAGATAAATAGTGAGTACGAGTAATAATGTTGTGAGGTATTTAAATAAAAAGTGTTATTTCTTTCGAAGTTGTAGTAGTCTCTTGACACTACTAAGTTGTAATATTATAGTGGTAATATTGCTCCGCTCGGGTATTTTATTTTACCCCGTTAAAATATTTGGTGTCTTTGTTACTCTCTTGTGTTATTGTTATTTATCGTGGATATTATTCCTGGGCGGAATTATTATTATTTTCCCAACAGAGCATGTGTTCGTTAACCACAAGATCGTAGGTTCAAGCCCTCCTTCTAGTGTCCTCCAACTTGCTTGGGATTAAGGCATTATAGTTGTAGTTGTGTAGGACAAGGGATAATCATAGTGTTGTTGGCCATATACTTGCATTAAAGGTGAATAACAATGGGTAAGTGTTAATTAATTAAAGTAAGTGATTTATAGTAAGAGTTGAGATGTTGCAAGGGAAAATGGCTTCTCGCACTAATGGAGGAAATTCATTTATTTTCCTTGGAGGAAAGCTTTTTCACAATTCAAGATATGTGGAAAATATTTTTTGCCATACTAAAGACGCTTGATCAGGGCTTTCTTTTTTTAATTAGCTGCTCGGGGATAGGTTTCAAATAGCAGAGGCGAAAAGCATCTGATGCCTTTAGTTCATGCTGCTTGTTGTTGTATTGGGAAAATTTTACTCTGCATATTGGAGATGACGTGTCATGACACGTAGACTGGTCAAATAGTCAAAGAATTAAGGTTGTTCAATAGGTACGAGCAACAACAGACACGAACAAGTTAAACAGAACAGACACGAGCAAGTTAAATAGAAGAGACACGAGCAATCATGTGAGACATTCAATGCTCGTACCCGTTCAAAGCATTTAGACCGCAAAGATCGTGAAGAGTCAAAGGAATGAATCTGACAACAAATAAGAGCACAGATACAGCATTTAATGCGAGAAATGTTAGAGAATATGTATTTAATGTATATGATTACATAACGTAACATTTAAAGTCATTAACTGCCCATAATTGTCTTATTATGACAAAGGTAAAGTCTGTATTCCCAAAATGGCTATAAAAGGGAAAGTCATAAACAATTGTAAGCACGGAAAAAACACTATTGAAATATATCCTGATTTACTAGCTTTCATATCTTATTCTCAAATTTCTTTCTTTATATTCTTTTCCGATTATCAGTAACTCGTGTTCTTCTAAATTCAAGCTTTGACCTAAAATCTAATTTTTGGTTAAACAAATTGATTCCGTTACCGGGAATCTGATAATCAACTATATCTCAGCTTGATTTTCTTTGTGGAATCAACTATGTCGAACAACAATGACAATATCCAAGGAAACCCGATCAATCAGCAAAATCAGGGAGATCCGCAAAATGATCAAACACCACGAGATTCACCACGACAATCTCGTGAAGGCACTCCTGAAAGATCTCACACAGAAGAACGAGGTCAATTTGAAAATGTTGAAGCTATGGATGATGCCTTACAAAAACTTATCGCTACTCAGGTCAACAAAGCTTTACAAGCTTTTGTTAGTCAATTACCTGCTGCTCCACCCACACCTACTCCAAATAACAATACTTTGGAGAACCCTCGCTCTGGACTGGTTAATTCAGGCAGCGGTGGAAACCCCAGTGAAACACAGGAGGGAGACCCGGGTAATCCAATTAATTCTGATTTGCAAAATCTAGTACTAACATTGCAGAAACAGCTTAGGGAGCAAAACGACCGCATAGAACAAATACCCGGAGTACCACCTGTGATCAAGGGGGTAGATATAGATAGATATTCTCAACAGCCATGGAAGCCAAGTGCCGCCCCTCTCCCAATTCCAAAGAAGTTCAAGATGCCCGATATTCCAAAGTATGATGGGACAACAGACCCACGAGATCATGTTACTGCATTTACAACAGGAGTCAAGGGCAATGATTTGACTAAGCAGGAGATTGAATCAGTCTTGGTCAAAAAATTCGGTGAAACACTCACTAAAGGGGCACTAACATGGTATTCTCTCTTACTTGAAAATTCTATAAATTCTTTTGCTGAGCTTGCAGATTTATTTATCAAAGCACACTCGGGAGCTCAAAAAGTTGAAAAAAGAATGGAGGATATCTTCAAAATCAAGCAAGGAGATTCAGAGCTGCTCAGAGAATTCGTGGATAGATTTCAACGGGAAAGAATGACATTGCCACGAGTACCTGACAATTGGGCAGCCATAGCCTTCACCAGCAATTTGAATGAGAAGAGTTCAGAAGCCACGAGGCGACTCAAGGAAAGCCTTCGAGAATTCCCAGCAACAACGTGGAATGATGTCTACAACAGATACAGTACAAAGATGAGGATTGAAGAAGACATTATTTTACGACATAAAACAGAAGAAAAAGTAAGCTCAAGGCGTGTGGAAAATGAAAAGAGATCCGGTAAAAACAGGTACGAGACTTACATGGGACCTGCGGGAAAGGACTCACGGTCAAGGCAAGATAATCAAAGGTACGATCACAAACCTAGAAACAGGGAATCAGGCTCCTCATCAAGGTTCGGGAATGATCGGAACACACGCGGGTCACGAGACGATGATGGAAGTCTAAAGGCAAGGTTCGGTGGTTACAACTTCAACGTAGGCACCTCTGAACTCGTAGCTGTTTTAAGAAGCATGGGAGATAAGGTACGGTGGCCAAAGGAAATGCGATCGAATCCAAACAGACGAAACCCTGATCATTGGTGCGAATTTCATAACGATCACGGGCATAAAACAGCAGATTGCAGGTTTCTGCAAGGTGAAGTTGATCATTTGCTAAAACAGGGGTATCTCACTGAGTTATTCAGTGAGAAAGGTAAACAAGCATATATGAAGAACAGGCAAGAGCCTCCAAAACCACCTTCACCTAAGAGAACTGTCAACGTTATAAGTGGGGGTGAAGAGATCAACGATGTATCATATAAAAAGGTTTCAAAAGTAACAATTACCCACGGGAAGCGGCCTCGACATGTACTGGAAGAGGAAAATATTATATTCAACGACGCAGACGCCGAGGGAATCTTAACTCCGCATAACGACGCACGGGTAATATCTTTACTTGTACATGACACTAACGTGAAAGGAGTTTTGGTTGATCCAGGTAGTTCTGTAAATATTATTTTAATACGAGTATTGCGCGAGATGCAAGCGGAGGATAAATTGATTCCAAAAGCACATACTTTATCGGGATTTGACAACTTGTCACGACCCAATTCCCAACATGGTCGTGATGGCGCCTCTCGTGAAGACAAGGCCAGCCAACTAACCCAAATCCTTTCACTAACAATTATCAAACATAAATAATTAGAAGATACAATTTAATGGCATTTAAAATTGTTAATTTCTACCCGACCGGGGTGTCACAAGTCACGAGCATCTAAAGAAAAGCCTGAACACAACTACAGGGCCAATAATAATATATATGGAAAATTCTGGAAATCAAAGACAACATCCGGTGCCGCGAACGCTGGCGGTCACCTTACTCAGCTACAATAGTCATACCTTCAATCAGCTAAATACCCCGCTACCGGGTGTACAATACCTACAACTGCACGCGAGGTGCAGGGAGTAAAGTGAGTACTTCCAACTCAGTGGTAATAAGAGTAAATAATAACTGAGCGGTAAGAAATCACGTAAAAGCACTCCATCATGCTATATAAGACAGTGCAAATCTTTGAGAAAACAGTAAAACCGTGAAAATCCTCTAGAAAATATCTGACTCGGTTTAAAACCTCTTTTGAAAACATCTTTTTCTCAACAGTCAAGCAAATGAATGCATAATCAAATAGTGCAAGTCTGCACATAAGTCAGCCCCTCGGGCACAGCACTCCACAAACAGTTAATACCAGAGCGTCTGGTAACAGCACAAGAGATAGCATGGATGCCAATGATATGAGAGTGCTAAATGTCATGACACGTAGTACAATCAGGAAACAATGCATGAATGCAATGCAATGCACATGACTGCTGCAGCGTGCAGCCCGATCCATTTGGGTACCCGCGCTCACTGTGGGGGTTCAGACTCCGGAGGGGCTCCTACAGCCCAAGCGCAATATTAATATAACACCGCTGCGGCGTGCAGCCCGAGCCATCCATATATCCATAAATCACTATAACACTGCTGCGGCGCGCAGCCCGATCCATGCTCAGTCCAGAAATGCACATAAGCCCCTTGGGCAATAATAAAATAGCAGTTCTCAGCTCAAAACGTCAGTAAAATATAATTTAAGTTTTCAAATCATGAAAAATGGTTGAATTTGCAAAACAATATTAAAACCCTGGACCGAGGTCAAATAACATGCAAAGTAATGCAAAATCAGTGATATCAATCCCTGAAGGATTCAAATAATCGGCACGAAGCCCAAAACATGGCAATCAGCCCAAATCATGATGATAACAAGTAGTTTCAGTCAAATACGTAGTAATTTCATCAATCGGGACGGACCAAGTCACAATCCCCAACGGTGCTCTATCCCACGCTCGCTATCCGGCGTGCAAGTCACCTCAATACAGCACTATGATGTGCAAACCCGGGGTTTCAAACCCTCAGAATATCATTTACAAGTATTACTCACCTCGAACCGGCGAAATCTCTAGCCCGCGACGCCTTTTCCCCTCCAATCGGCCTCCACATGCGTCGAATCTAACCAAAATCAGAGCGAATACATCACACTATGCCAAGGGAACAATACCCAATCGAAAACAATCAAAATATAGCAAAAATCTCGAAACTAGCAAAACCCGAGCCCCGGGCCAACTTCTCGAAAAATTACAAAACTTACATCACCGGATTCCTCGTCTCGCCACGAGTCCGTACATATCAAATTTACCAAAATCGGAGTCCAAATGCTCCCTCAAATCCCAATTTAAATTCTCAAAATTCCAAGCCCTAGCTCATCAATTTTAGGCTTAATTCCATGAATTTCTAGGTGGATTTCACAATATAATCGAGTTTTAAGACAAAGATTCTTACCTCAAGTTGATTCCTCTTGAATCCCTCTTTCATCTCCTCCAAAAATCTCCAAAAACGAGCAACTATGGGTGTAAAATGACCCCAAAATCGCGACTGACGTGTTTTAAAACATTCTGCCCAGGTATTTACTCTTCGCGATCGCGGAAAATGCTTCGCGATCGCGGAGAACAATTTTTCCACCCCAAAATTTACTCTTCTCGATCGCGGTCAATGCTTCGCGATCGCGATGAATAGTTCCCAGCTCTTCCGGACAGTCTCCAGTATAACGGTCATAACTTCTTGCACACAACTCTAAATTACAAATGGTTTGATGTTCTGAAAACTAGACACATAGAGCTATAATTTCATATGTTGCTCATTTCCTGAATCCTTATACATTGCAAGATATAAGCTTTCAAAGTCAACCCTGTGTATTAGAGACCTTCCCGGGCAGCCTATAGTGTAACCACCATAACTTTTTGTACACAACTTCAAATTCCAATTAATTTATACTTATGTAAACTAGACACAAAGGGCTACAATTTTCATTTTTGGATCATCTCCAAATTCCTTATAGATTGTGAGATATAAGCTTCCAAAGTGGGATCAACACAACAGGATATTTCTTCTCCGCGATCGCGAACGGCTTTCTGCGATCGCGATTCATTGGCACATTTCTCACATTTTACTCACCGCGATCGCGACCAATTCCCCACGATCGCATAGAACACTGCTGTAGCCAAAAACCAGCAGTTAAAAATGGCCTAGAAATGGTCCGAAATCACCCCGAAACTCACCCGAGGCCCCCGGGACCCCAACCAAAAGCACGTACATGTCTTAAAACATTATCCAAACTTGTTCCAATCATCAAAACACATCTAACAACACTAAAATCATCAATTCTCATCAGATTCAAGACTAAGTTCTTTAAAAACTTCCGAAACACGCATTCGATCAAAAACCCAACCAAACGGCGTCCGAATGACTTGAAATTTTGCACACACATCACAAATCACATATCGAAGCTACAGCAACTCTCGGAATTCCATTCCGACCCTCGGATCAAAATCTCACCTATCAACCGGAATTCGCCAAAATACTAACTTCGCCAATTCAAGCCTAATTCTACACCGGACCTCCAAAATCAATTCCGATCGCACTCCTAAGTCACAAATCATTTCCCGAAGATAACCGAATCACCGGAAATCACATCCGAGCCTTCTAACTCATAAGTCAACGTCCGGTTGACTTCTCCAACTTAAGCCTTCCTTAAAGAGACTAAGTGTCTCACTTCTTATCAAAACCAGTCCAAATCAACTCTAACACACCACATACCGATAACGAAACATAAGGAAACATAAAATGGGGGAAACGGAGCAGTAACACATGAGACGACGGGTCGGGTCGTCACATCCTCCCCGACTTAAACCAACGCTCGTCCTCGAGCGTACCCAGAGTTGTACTAGAAGCAGCCCAATAGCTGAATGACCTTACCAAGCATATACCCGGGGTGATCCCTCATCACCCTACCTCGCATAGGTCCGATAACACCATATAGCTGAAATTTCACAGTCCATCTAAACCATAAACCGTAGAACCACATTGCACTTTCTGAAATCATACACAAGATCAGAACCTCACATCCATACTCCGAATAAACCCGAACCGACTGTAATAACCCATACCTGCAACCTCAGGTGAAATCATATGATATACCACATAATCCAAACACTCGAAACGGTAGCCTCTATTCACAGCAGTTGCCCACAACAACCAAATACCGGTAGAAAACTTCTTATCAACTAAGGTCTTATTCCAACACTTTCATATACTGTCAACGATCAATGAAACATGCTATAAATCGTAACCATTTCTCATATCAACCATTCATGAAGCCGCTTCCCTTTGACTAATATCACAACAGTTTCCGGGCCAAACCTCGATATTAACCTTCTAACAAGCTGAAATCAAATCTGTTCGTATTCATTAATGACTCCCACGATCACCTCGAATCCAGCACACTACTCTGGTGATAAGACACCTCCACAAGCCTAAGCCACAACTTGCACAATACACGCACCAATAAGAAACAGTCTGAACATACTCAAATATCGACAAATGACTCAAACGAAAGAGCTGTACCTCAAGCTCATCGGTACCATCACATCACAAGGCTGAGACCCCGTCTCACATCATAGAAACAGAATGCCTGAATCTACCTCGAAGGGTCATAACTCCACGTAGCCTCGCTACGATGCGCGATCATATCCAAACACTGCTACACATGAAGCACCTCAATACACTGTGATCAAAATCCGACAGCCACACACTATTTGATGTCTGAAACCGAAGCAATTCATTACACCCGTGGTGAAGCAAGTAATATACACCATTCAATCCTGAAAGGACACAACCTACGCGCTATTCGCCGAGCAACACCCAATACGGACTTTCCTCAGAAACCAGGAAGCACGGTATATAAGGTAACATATGGAAAACTATTTTCAACATCACACTGTTGCGGCGTGCAACCCGATCCAGATAACATACCCGTGGCGACGTGCCACCCTATCCACACAAATATCTCACCTAGGGAGATGCACATCGAACCAAATTTGCTCATTATAACAAAATACCGAGTATCGGTCGTAAGCATACTGGGTGCATAATGGTATCTACATATAGGCGTTGTAAGCTACAAAACTCAAACACAACTGAGGTCCCCCCTCAACTTCCACTATGAATCTCGATAGCACCGCACTATATGTGCCCACAGTCCAAAATCATAACGCCTTACAGCACAGAAAAAGAAACAACTCATAGATCTCCCCAGATCACTAACAAGTTCAATAACGATCAAATCCACCTGTCCCTCAACAATACAATTCAAGACTAACCAAGCTAACTCAAGCTAAATACGTAGCCACATTGGCCTACCAACAAAATTAATACCAAGAAGCCTGAAGCTGCTCCTTCTACTACTATGGCTCCTGCCAGAGCCGTACGATACGGTGCCCGGCACCAAATCAATACCGAAATCCACAACCTGGCCCGGAAACATGCCCGGCCACAAGGAACGCATCCGAAAAGGTCACTCAATACCGGAACTGAATCAATGGTAGAAACCTCTGCACTGACATCCGTCGCGAAGGCCCTATTAAGGAAGGCAATCCTTCTTAGCCGTCCGCTGAATCCTTTGAAATATATACCACCCTGCAAGAACATAATCCAATGCACCTCGCCACTCAACCCGTGGCAATTCCGGCATAGCCCGTCGCACAATAGTCTAGAATGACCCAACACTAAGACAACCAGTCTACAATCCAATATCTTATCCAAAAATCTGGCACACCAAGCAAAGAAAAGATCCACTCCGACCTCCAAATCTCAATAACCGCTAAACGGCGCCGATGCACACGATCTACAACCACTGCATAGTCTGATCACGAGAAATCCTAGTCTCCAACTCCATATAGCACACGAATCACTATACCTGATCCCGAATTCCACCGTATGAATACCTATTACACCTCGAGTATCCAATCACTCCACGAAAGATATTCTAAAATTTCCCTGTGCCATCAAACAAACTCAGATATCAACAGTCGATCCTAAATGCCACAACACTACCGAAGTATTATCAGTTTATATCACATTGCCCTCTTACTGGAACATATACCCCTGTCGAATCACTATGGTTGGCAATACCATTTTCCTTAATCATTTGAAGATCGATTCTTTAATCACCTGCAGCTGCCCGTGCTGCTTAAGAATTTAATGACTTTCCATTATGAATAAAACTGTAACCTTACACACACAAATCCAAATCCTCCACCACATATCGCATATACCATACCACACTAGTATAACAGGAGAACTCCATCTCCCTTCCTAACCACAAACATCTACGTACTCCACTAGTCAAGAACTCTCCATTCAACCCCATCTGGAAGAGAAATCATTACACATTCCATGTTTCGCATGCCCATAGACTATATATACGTCTCTAAACCACGGTAACACTCATCAAGAACTCTCTTCCAATTCCATTGCACAAGCTAAACTGCCAGGACTGAATCCTTCTACCCGAACCAAGCCAAGCAAGCTGTCAGAACTCAAGAGCCTTGCTGCACAATACCTGTAAAAGTCCACTGCCTTGAACACATACGAAGAATTAATCATATCCTTACCATACCGATTCGGTCTACTATCAAGCTATTCCATCTATCTAATTTCCCTTTTGATTCATCATCCACTTGATATTTCTCCCTCGTTGTAGCATCGCAATGCCTCAATCCAAGCTTACCACACGAGACTCGGACATAAGACCACACTGTCTAAGACCCATAGGCCACTGAATACTCTCTCAATTGTTTCCCAGAAATACCACATTCTAGAATACTTTACTCTGAAGAACTTTCTGCGAATCTAAATTCGCTTCCTTTACTTTCTAGGTACCGACACATAGGATCCCATGATCAACATAAAAATACCACAAGTCTTGACCTTTCCTAATGAAAACACTGTCTCTGGTCACATACACAACCTTAAAACACCTGAATGCTACATATAGATTCTTGAACACATTAAACCATTCTCGTGAGTCGTTCACTCTTATTCATCTGCAATTTACCTGGTTAAACGAACAGAACCACTCGTGCTTTATTGGCACTCCGATACCGTAAAATGAGACCCTCATCCGAATACAACCAAGCAACCCCTGCTCTATGCACCGAGCATTCTTTACCAACAACAACTCTAGACATTCCGAAATTCTCATACCCTATGGAACGTAATATAACCTTTGTCGAAATTTTGCTTCACTCGTGCCATCCTCGACTCAACTTCTGCAACTAGAACTGATTCGCCAGCATACCTCGAGACGTAGCCAACATAGCACATAACCGTGCAATCAGCTAATCGACAGCAACCTCCCCAACTTGGCTCGAAGCCATATATCAAGACACACTTAACAACTCATAACACTTCTACTCTAATGATGGCACAATGTCATAGTGACATTAAACTCAAATCATCTACAAGTTTTGCGAAAACACAGATTGTCTAGTACTGAAATCCTCTGCAAACCTCGCATTCATCCCCACATCAACTGAGTCCACTCTCTTAAGCGACCCGAATTTTTTTTAAATTTCAACACATACCCTTCAATCACACATGAGGTCTTCTAACATACACGTAAGGACCATACCACTCAAGAACACTCTGCAGGAGATGACCCACCTGCTTCTCCTCAATTTAGTACTTCAGCATACCTTTCACCATCCTATACGTTACACAGTCATTAGTCTTCCTGAGTCTGAACTCATACCGCCGCATGCAATGCACTTCACTTCCCAACTAGGAGATACGAAAATGTTCTTCACGTGCCCATAATTCGGGCTACACATCAATCCACAATAGGAGTCGAATCACTTAACAGTTCACCTATTATCCTGCAGACTTCTTCGTCACTACCAAGTCATATAATTACATCTCGCAGTACTAACATACTCATCACATGAATATCGAACCGCCATTCCGGCTAATAGGGGCAATACTGAACATATAAGTTCAAAACACTTGCTCACACAATCAGCACCTCGGTGCTCAAGCCATAGGCAAGGATCCAGCCTCAAGTCCTCCAGACTGGCCCAACATACTCACGAAGATTACATCTCTCCCCTCGATCGGGGAATCACAAACCATTAAGGCACATATAATACTGAGCGCTCGCGTGCGCATACAGACGTGTGAAAGAAATTTCAAGAGTTATATCTCAAGCTGAATCAAGTACGCACGATAAGAATTCCAAGAAGGTGAAGTTTTCCTAAAGGTTCTGCAGCCTCTCGAGGATAAATACAGACGTCTCGTACCGATCCGCGAGACTCTACTAAACCTGCTCATGACTCGTGAGACCTAGTAACCTAGGCTCTGATACCAACTTGTCACGACCCAATTCCCAACCTGGTCGTGATGGCGCCTCTCGTGAAGACAAGGCCAGCCAACTAACCCAAATCCTTTCACTAACAATTATCAAACATAAATAATTAGAAGATACAATTTAATGGCATTTAAAATTGTTAATTTCTACCCGACCAGGGTGTCACAAGTCACGAGCATCTAAAGAAAAGCCTGAACACAACTACAGGGCCAATAATAATATATATGGAAAATTTTGGAAATCAAAGACAACATCCGGTGCCGCGAACGCTGGCGGTCACCTTACTCAGCTACAATAGTCATACCTTCAATCAGCTAAATACCCCGCTACCGGGTGTACAATACTTGCAACTGCACGCGAGGTGCAGGGAGTAAAGTGAGTACTTCCAACTCAGTGGTAATAAGAGTAAATAATAACTGAGCGGTAAGAAATCACGTAAAAGCACTCCATCATGCTATATAAGACAGTGCAAATCTTTGAGAAAACAGTAAAACCGTGAAAATCCTCTAGAAAATATCTGACTCAGTTTAAAACCTTTTTTGAAAACATCTTTTTTTCAACAGTCAAGCAAATGAATGCGTAATCAGATAGTGCAAGTCCGCACATAAGTCAGCCCCTCGGGCACAGCACTCCACAAACAGTTAATACCAGGGCGTCTGGTAACAGTACAAGAGATAGCATGGATGCCAATGATATGAGAGTGCTAAATGTCATGACACGTAGTACAATCAGGAAACAATGCATGAATGCAATGCAATGCACATGACCGCTGCGGCGCGCAGCCCGATCCATTTGGGTACCCGCGCTCACTGTGGGGGTTCAGACTCCGGAGGGGCTCCTACAGCCCAAGCGCAATATCAATATAACGCTGCGGCGTGCAGCCCGAGCCATCCTATATCCAGAAATCATATAACACTCGGGCGCGCAGCCCGATCCATGCTCAGTCCAGAAATGCACATAAGCCCCTTGGGCAATAATAAAATTGCAGTTCTCAGCTCAAAACGTCAGTAAAATATCATTTAAGTTTTCAAATCATGAAAAATGGTTGAATTTGCAAAACAGTATTAAAACCGTGGACCGAGGTCAAATAACATGCAAAGTAATGCAAAATCAGTGATATCAATCCCTGAAGGATTCAAATAATCGGCNGTAATGAGGGAAATACATGAGGGGCATTGCGGGAATCACGCAGGAGGAAGATCACTGGTGAGAACCTTGATTAGAACAGGGTACTACTAGCCTAAAATGGAAGAAGAAGCGGAAAGTTTCGTGGCTAAATGTGATAAATGCCAGAGGTATGGTAACAATATGCACAGGCCAGCAGAATTATTACATCCAGTCATTACGCCGTGGCCATTTATGAAATGGGGAATGGATATAGTAGGACCATTACCTCAAGCAAAAGGACAGGTAAAGTTTCTTCTCGTACTTACCGACTATTTCACTAAATGGGTAGAGGCAGGAGCATTTAAACAGGTGCGAGAAAAGGAAGTTAAAGATTTTATTTGGCGAAATATCATCTGCCGATTTGGTTTACCAAAGGAAATTGTATGCGACAATGGCCCTCAATTTATCGGAGCTCAAGTCACAGAGTTTTTTGAGAGTTGGCAAATTAAAAGGATTACATCTACACCTTATCACCCAGTGGGTAACGGGCAAGCAGAATCAACGAACAAAGTCATAATCAACAATTTGAAGAAACGTTTAGAGGAGTCAAAGTGTAATTGTCCTGAAGTGTTACCCGGAGTTTTATGGGCATATCGCACGACAACAAAAACGAGCACAGGTGAAACCCCTTTCTCTTTAGTTTATGGAGCTGAAGCACTAATCCCGGTTGAAATAGGAAAACCAAGCATAAGGTTCTCACAAGCGACACAGGAATCAAATGATGAAGAAATGCGGGTCAATTTGGATTTGTTGGAAGGCAGGAGAGATGCTGCATTAATAAGAATGGCAGCACAAAAGCAAGTGATCAAACGATATTACAACAGGAAAGCACGCGTGAGATACTTCAAAATTGGGGACTTCGTGCTTAAAAAGGTTTTTCAATCTACAAAGGCAGCCAACACGGGTAAACTAAGTCCAACCTGGGAAGGACCCTACAGAGTTCGAGATATTGCAGGAAAAGGAGCATACGAGTTGGAAACAATGGACGGGAAGGTGCTTCCTTCACATTGGAATGCAGTTCATTTGAAGAGATACTATTTTTAAGGAAAAACCCACGGTCAGGTATCACCATGTTAAATTATATTTTTTTTTTGAATTGTTAAAATTTTACTAACGATTTTAGATGATAGGAAAAACGCTAACCCGTAAGGCAAAATGGAATAAACTAAAATTCCTAGCCCAGGGTTACAATTATTTTGATAGAAGTATACACGGGTTAAGCAGTCTTCATCTATAATCGCATCCCCGAGTCCCGTATGTACTTCCTTTTCAGGAAAAAGGAACAGGTGAAGGAGACTATCAAGTGCTCGAGGCTTCATACTTCAACACTCAAACACTTGGGGGACTACATAGTATATACAGTCACGTGTATAAAAAAGGCAAAGAAGATTTAGAAAATCAAGCCTAGAATAATCAAGTACGGAGTGAAAGTTACGAAGTCATGGCATTCATCATAGTATTCTTTCCCATGAGAACAATGGAACCATCTCTCAAACTCTTCCTAATGTTCTAGAGCTAAAGGGACTATGTACCAAAACGGGTTATAAGGAAAAACCTCGTATCTATTGTTCTTCTTTTGTATAAATCTGTTACAAGGAAAACAGTTACGAGAAAGTTATAGATGTAATTCAAATACATGTAAAGTATTACTCAAAACTTGTCAAGGTTCAGAAATAAAAACTTGTCGAAGTTATTGCAAAAAACATGTCTGTTCCTATTTCTTTTATCGTATGATAACACCATTATGAAGTTGAGACGTCTTCTTCATTAAGTGTCAAAATATAAAAGGGCCCTCTTTTATAAAACTCATGTTATTTAGTCATGGGATTAACAGAAGCATTTTTCAAAGAACAAAAATGCAGACTATTCTTTAAATCCTTGAAAATAAAAGGGCAAGAATAGAACAGACAGAAGTTTAATGATAATAAAAACTTCTTAATATATAAAACTAAAGACTAAGTATAAACTTAGTCATCGAATTGTTTATACAAAATGTCCCATAACAAGACTTGGGGACTTGTGCTTCTAAAAATCAACCCTCAAGTGATAGCCAAGGGTTTGATTACAATAACTCTCAAATGAATCCAAGAACTTTAAACACAATTTTCCAAACAGGTACCTGCAAAAAGGGAATTTAAAAAAGATGTAAATTTTTTCACTAAGAGGAAAGGACTGAAGAAGGATCATCAGCGGGCTCAACTGGAACAGCATCGCCAACAGAAGCGGGTTGATTTTCAACCGCAGCAATTGGAGTATCAATAGACGAAGTTTCAACTTGACTTGCAACAAGAGGCACGATTGAGCTTGAAGAGGGTGCATCACCCGAGGCAATTTTAGCGTTCATGGGGACTTCAACTGCAGAAGTTTCAGCCAAGGGAGCCTCACTCACCGGAACTTCACCCACGGGAACATCAACTCCGGGAACTTTAGTTTCGAAAACTTCAATTGTGGGTGAAGGGAAGTCCAGTGGTTGTTGAGCTTTTTCAATAGTCTACATCACCTTAGCTAACTCTGACTCCAGATTAAAGTTTTCTTGGCTAGCTTCAACTAAGGCATCACGACGGGAGTTCAGAAAAGCCCAGCTTACATCAACTGCAACCTTATCTTCAAAAAGCTCATAATCTCTTTCCCAAGCAGCAATTTCATTCTTGAGACCTTCATTTTCATCCAAGGCTGAGTTGTAAGAGGCTTGGAGAGAGGCATGAGATTTTTCCAAGCCTGCATCTTGTCTTCAGAAGTTCGCAGATTTTCTTGTGTCTAAGTCAAATTCTGTATCAAATCTCCAGCATAAAGTTCTTTTTGACTTAAAAGAGCTTTCAGCTCTCTAATCTCTTCACTTGCCTTAGATAATTTTTCTGAGAAAGAAGACTCGAGACGCTTTCTTTCTTTCTCCGCCTGACTTGAAGAAGCCTTGACAACCGCAAGCTCTGAAGTTAATGCTTTTATCTGTTGTTCCAGGTTATTTTTGTTCTCTTGCAAATCTTCTATAGTAATTTGAGCACTATCAAATTGTTCCTTCCAATTAGCTGCTTCCAACTGAAAGTCACGAGCTTCCCTCTCTGAATCAAGAACAGCCTTTTCAGAGTCACGTGCCACCTTCTCTAATAAAGAAACTCTGCTCATCAGCTCTGTACCAATAAGGTTGGCCTGAAAATGATAAGGGAAGAAAAATTAGAATTCTAGAAAAATTCTGGCAAATTAAAGAAAGAAGGGACATACCTTCAAGGTGGAATGAACTATGACGTTCATCAGAGTCAGACAGCTATGGCTATTCAGTTTTTCTTTCTCAATTGGGCCTATTAAAGGTTCAAGCCAAACATCCGCCTGACCGGATTTCCTCAAAAGGCTGTTGTTAGCAGGAACTTCGATAGTCACGTTCCTCATAGCAATCCTTCTACTTGTTGAACCCACTTCTGTATTATGGACAGTAGAAGGAGGAGCGGTAGAAGAAGTAAAAACAGCAGAGGGAGGTTCGGAAGCAGGTGGAGCAGGTACGGAAGCAGATGGAGCAGGTATGGAAGGAACCAAAGGCACGGCAGAAGGGGGAAGAGAAGGAACTGAAGATATGGGAGTTGAAGAGGAAGATAGGGGAGGTTCATCCAAAATAGGCCTAACTCACCACTCTCAAAACCACTAACGAAAAGCTGGTTAATCGACTCATGAGTGTCATGAGGGGTGGCAACGTCATCATCAGAGACAAGATTAACAGGCCCGGTAGGAGAAAGATGAGGGGAAGTTTCAGTTTCATCAGAAATGATACGTCTCCTAACTCTTGGCCTTGTCATCAATGAACCACCCTCATCTTCTTCGTCGGAGCTATCATCGTCTGTGGTTTTTCTTTTCAGAAGAATATCCTGAGCACTTTCTAAGGAAAGTTGGGTTCCTAAACGAGAGGCCGCAACTTTATCAGCGGTAACACCTCGAATAGCAAATCCTGACAAAGAGAAGGATGAAAGTTAAAGCAATGAATTTTTACATACGAGAGAGATAGAAACTCTTACCGTGAGTCTTCACTCTCCAACCGTAAATACTGGAAATGTATTTCCAAGACCTAGCCTCCATAGGTGCAGTCTTCAACAATTTATCTACCCAACCACGAAAATTGGGAATGTTCTCCACAACTCCCATTGTTGCTAAAAAAAGAGGAAAACAAAGTTAAAGAAATTGATAAACTCGAAAGAAAGAGGTACGAGAAAGGGTAAGGAACTTACGTGCAAGATTCCACTTCTCAGGGAAGGGAACATTTTCTTTACCCACCAAACCAACTGTGGGGGCAGCAACAAATCGGGCATACCAGCCACGATCCTTGTCATCTTCCGGACTCACCAAAACCCTTTTATTCCTAGCCACTNTTAAAACATTCTGCCCAGGTATTTACTCTTCGCGATCGCGGAGAACAATTTTTCCAGCCCAAAATTTACTCTTCGCGATCGCGGTCAATGCTTCGCGATCGCGATGAACAGTTCCCAGCTCTTCCGGACAGCCTCCAGTATAACGGTCATAACTTTTTGCACACAACTCCAAATTATAAATGGTTTGAAGCTCAGAAAACTAGACACATAGAGCTATAATTTCATATGTTGCTCATTTCCTGACTCCTTATACATTGCGAGATATAAGCTTTCAAAGTTAACCTTGTGTATTAGAGACCTTCCCGGGCAGCCTATAGTGTAACCACCATAACTTTTTGTACACAACTTCAAATTCCAATTAATTTACATTTCTGAAAACTAGACACAAACGGCTACAATTTTCATTTTTGGATCATCTCCAAATTCCTTATAGATTGTGAGATATAAGCTTCTGAAGTGGGATCAACGCAACAGGATATTTCTTCTCCGCGATCGCGAACGGCTTTCCGCGATCGCGATTCATTGGCACATTTCTCACATTTTACTCACCGCGATCGCGACCAATTCCCCGCGATCGCATAGAACACTGTTGTAGCCAAAAACCAGCAGTTAAAAATGGCCTAGAAATGGTCCGAAACCACCCCGAAACTCACCCGAGGCCCCCGGGACCCCAACCAAAAGCACGTACATGTCTTAAAACATTATCCAAACTTGTCCCAATCATCAAAACACATCTAACAACACTAAAATCATCAATTCTCATTGGATTCAAGCCTAAGTTCTTTAAAAACTTCCGAAACACGCATTCGATCAAAAACCCAACCAAACGGCGTCCGAATGACTTGAAATTTTGCACACACATCACAAATCACATATCGAAGCTACAGCAACTCTCGGAATTCCATTCCGACCCTCGGATCAAAATCTCACCTATCAACCGGAATCCGCCAAAATACTAACTTCGCCAATTCAAGCCTAATTCTACACCGGACCTCCAAAATCAATTCCGATCGCACTCCTAAGTCACAAATCATTTCCCGAAGATAACCGAATCACCGAAAATCACATCCGAGCCTTCTAACTCATAAGTCAACGTCCGGTTGACTTTTCCAACTTAAGCCTTCCTTAAAGAGACTAAGTGTCTCACTTCTTATCAAAACCAGTCCAAATCAACTCTATTACACCACATACCGATAACGAAACATAAGGAAATATAAAATGGAGGAAACGGAGCAGTAACAGATGAGACGACGGGTCGGGTCGTCACACAACTCTAGTGTTGTAACGAAAGGGGAAGCAATACTTACTACATTCGCAGAAGGCGTCGTTAAAGATACCATATTCAAGTCGTAGATATGGAAATGGCTTACAACATGATTCTTGGGAGGCCATGGATTCATGACATGGATGTTGTTCCTTCAACCTTACATCAAGTTATTAAATTTCCATCTCCATGGGGAATACGTCAAATCAGAGGCGATCAACAAACATCTAGAAGCATCAATTCCATTGCAGATTCAACTGTTAAGGGTGAAGACAAATAGCAATTACAGAACTTAGGTGAGGCTAACACGGTGTCAACCTCACCTGAACAAAGGCAAACGGATGTGGATTCGAGACCTGATACCATTCAAGAACCGGAGGAGAATGAGAACATCAAAACAACGATAGAAGAGCTAGAGGCCGTGGTGTTATTTATACATTGGCCCGAGAGAAAAGTGTATATAGGAGCTAATCTTGGCCCGGAGGTAAAACGTAAATTGATTGAATTTTTAAAAGCTAATGCAGATTGTTTTGCTTGGTCCCATTCTGACATGACAGGGATACCACCGGAAGTCATGACCCATAAATTGAATGAAGATCCATCATATCCTCCAGTCAAGCAAAAGGAAAGAAAGCAAGGAACTTTCAAGAATAAGGTGATTCAAGAAGAAGTTCAAAAATTGCTAAAAATTGGTTCAATTCGTGAGGTAATATCATAACTGGTTAGCTAATACTGCTGTGGTTCCTAAGAAGAACGGTAAGTGGTGAGTCTGTGTAGATTACACAGACCTTAATAAAGCCTGTCCAAAAGATTCTTTTCCTTTACCGCACATAGATCAATTAATTGACGCTACTGCAGGGCATGAGTTATTAAGTTTTTTAGATGCATATTCAGGCTATAATCAAATCAAGATGGATCCAGGAGATGAAGAAAAAACTTCTTTCATAACAGACAGGGGGACTTACTGTTATAAGGTAATGCCCTTTGGTCTTAAGAATGCAGGTGCAACGTATCAGAGGTTAGTTACCCAAATGTTTCAAGAACATTTAGGTAAGACCATGGAGGTATATATAGATGATATGCTAGTTAAGACTCAACATTCGGAAGATCATATATCGCACTTGTCTGACACATTTAAAATTTTACGAAAATATAATATGAAGTTGAATCCAGAAAAATGTGCATTTGGTGTGGCATCAGGTAAGATTTTAGGTTTTCTTGTTTCTAACCGTGGTATTGAAGTGAATCCTGCACAGATTAAGGCCATTGAAGAAATCCCTGATACTTTCAAACAAGAAAGAAGTTCAAAGACTGACGGGAAGAATCACAGCTTTGGGAAGATTCATTTCTAAATCATCGGAAAAATGTTTCAAATTCTTCTCGGCCCTTAAGAAGCAGGATCATTTTGAATGGGATGGGGAGTGTCAACAAGCACTTAGGGATTTGAAAAATACTTGTCAAATCCACCTTTGCTAGCAAAACCAAAGGCTGGGGAGAAACTTTTCATCTACCTTGTTGTTTCAAAAGTTGCGGTAAGCGCAGTTTTGGTTCGAGAAGAGCAGGGTAAACAATCTCCTATCTATTATGTTAGCAAATCTTTGTTAGATGCAGAGACACGGTATCCACAATTGGAAAAACTAGCACTTGCTCTAATCATGGCATCTAGGAAGTTAAGACCATATTTTCAATGTCATCCCATTGTTGTAGTGACTGCATACCCCTTACGTAATATATTGCATAAACATGAATTGTCAGGGAGGTTAGCTAAATGGGCCATAGAGCTAAGTGAATATGAAATCACGTACCTACCTAGAACAGCAATAAAATCCCAGATAGTAGCTGATTTCGTGGCTGACTTTAGCCAAGGGATGCAGTTAGAAGCAGAAAAAGAAGTACAAATACTTAATGGGGCTAATCCAGGAACATGGACCTTATTTACTGATGGTTCATCTAACATAAACGGCGCAGGATTAGGAATTGTTTTAGTACCACCTACAGGTGAAACTATAAGGCAAGCTATTAAATGTCATTCCATAACTAACAATGAAGCGGAGTATGAAGCTGTGATTACAGGTCTAGAATTGGCACGAGAACTTGGTATAAATCAAGTGGTGACAAAAGTGATTCGCAACTCGTGGTTAATCAAATGCTGGGGACTTACACAGCTAGGGAAGCAAGGATGCAACAGTACTTGGAAAAAGTACGGGAACTGATAAAGCAATTCCAAACTTGGAAGGTCATACAAATATCAAGGGATGAAAATGTTGAAGCAGATGCCTTAGCTAATCTCGCATCCGCAGCTGATGTGGCAAATGATGCAAATGCTTCAGTTATACATTTATTTCATTCAGTTCTCGAACCTGATAAGAATGAGGTAAATTTTAATAATTTAACTTGGGATTGGAGAAACGAAATTGTTGCTTTTTTACAGTATGGTACCGTCCCTGATGACAAGAAACAAGCGCATGCACTTCGAAAAAAGGCTGCTCGTTATTGTTTAAAACAGGGGAACCTTTATCGTAAAATGTTCGGTGGTCCCTTAGCAAGATGCCTCGGACCTTCTCAAATGGAGTATGTAATGAGGGAAATACATGAGGGGCATTGCGGGAATCACGCAGGAGGAAGATCACTGGTGAGAACCTTGATTAGAGCAGGGTACTACTGGCCTAAAATGGAAGAAGAAGCGGAAAGTTTCGTTGCTAAATGTGATAAATTCCAGAGGTATGGTAACAATATGCACAAGCCAGCAGAATTATTACATCCAGTCATTACGCCGTGGCCATTTATGAAATGGGGAATGGATATAGTAGGACCATTACCTCAAGCAAAAGGACAGGTAAAGTTTCTTCTCGTACTTACCGATTATTTCACTAAATGGGTAGAGGTAGGAGCATTTAAATAGGTGCGAGAAAAGGAAGTTAAAGATTTTATTTGGCGAAATATCATCTGCCGATTTGGTGTACCAAAGGAGATTGTATGCGACAATGGCCCTCAATTTATCGGAGCTCAAGTCACTGAGTTTTTTGAGAGTTGGCAAATTAAAAGGATTACATCTACACCTTATCACCCAGTGGGTAATGGGCAAGCAGAATCAACAAACAAAGTCATAATCAACAATTTGAAGAAACGTTTAAAGGAGTCAAAGGGTAATTGGCCTGAAGTGTTACTCGGAGTTTTATGGGCATATCGCACGACAACAAAGATGAGCACAGGTGAAACCCCTTTTTCTTTAGTTTATGGAGCTGAAGCACTAATCCCGGTTGAAATAGGAGAACCAAACATAAGATTCTCACAAGCAACACAAGAATCAAATGATGAAGAAATGCGGGTCAATTTGGATTTGTTGGAAGGCAAGAGAGAAGCTGCATTAATAAGAATGGCAGCACAAAAACAAGTGATCGAACGATATTACAACAGGAAAGCACGCCTGAGATACTTCAAAATTGGGGACTTCGTGCTTAAAAAGGTTTTTCAATCTACAAAGGCAGCCAACGCGGGTAAACTAAGTCCAACCTGGGAAGGACCCTACAGAGTTCGAGATATTGCAGGAAAAGGAGCATACGAGTTGGAAACAATGGACGGGAAGGTGCTTCCTTCACATTGGAATGCAGTTCATTTGAAGAGATACTACTTCTAAGGCAAAACCCACGGTCAGGTATCACCATGTTAAATTATATTTTTTGAGTTGTTAAAATTTTACTAACGATTTGATGATAGGCAAAACGCTAACCCGTACTAAATGATGAGTCACGACCTGTAAGGCAAAATGGAATAAACTAAAATTCCTAGCCCAGGGTTACAATTATTCTGATAGAAGTATACACGGGTTAAGCAGTCTTCATCTATAATCGCATCCCCGAGTCCCGTATGTACTTCCTTTTCAGGAAAAAGGAACAGGTGAAGGAGACTATCAAGTGCTCGAGGCTTCATACTTCAACACTCAAACACTTGGGGGACTACATAGTATATACAGTCACGTGTATAAAAAAGGCAAAGAAGATTTAGAAAATCAAGCCTAGAAGAATCAAGTACGGAGTGAAAGTTACGAAGTCATGGCATTCATCATAGTATTCTTTCCCATGAGAACAACGGCATTCATCATAGTGTTCTTTTCCATGAGAACAATGGAGTCATCTCTCAAACTCTTCCTAATATTCTGGAGCTAAAGGGACTGTGTACCAAAACGGGTTATAAGGAAAAACCCCATATCTATTGTTCTTCTTTTGTATAAATCTGTTACAAGGAAAACAGTTACGAGAAAGTTATAGATGTAATTCACATACATGTAAAGTATTACTCAAAACTTGTCAAGGTTCAAAAATAAAAACTTGTCGAAGTTATTGCAAAAACATGTCTGTTCCTATTTCTTTTATCGTATGATAACACCATTATGAAGTTGAGACGTCTTCTTCATTAAGTGTCAAAATATAAAAGGGCCCTCTTTTATAAAACTCATGTTATTTAGTCATGGGATTAACAGAAGCATTTTTCAAAGAACAAAAATGCAGACTATTCTTTAAGTCCTTGAAAATAAAAGGCAAGAATAGAACAGACGGAAGTTTAATGATAATAAAAACTTCTTAATATTTAAAACTAAAGACTAAGTATAAACTTAGTCATCGAATTGTTTATACAAAATGCCCCATAACAAGACTTGGGGACTTGTACTTCTAAAAATCAACCCTCAAGTGATAGCCAAGGGTTTGATTACAAAAACTCTCAAATGAATCCAAGAACTTTAAACACAGTTTTCCAAACAGGTACCTGCAAAAAGGGAATTTAAAACAGATGTAAATTTTTTCACTAAGAGGAAAGGACTGAAGAAGGATCATCAGCGGGCTCAACTGGAACAGCATCGCCAACAGAAGCGGGTTGATTTTCAACCGCAGCAATTGGAGTATCAATAGACGAAGTTTCAACTTGACTTGCAACAAGAGGCACGATTGAGCTTGAAGAGGGTGCATCACCCGAGGCAATTTTAGCGTTCATAGGGACTTCAACTGCAGAAGTTTCAGCCAAGGGAACTTCACCCACGGGAACATCAACTCCGGGAACTTCAGTTTCGAAAACTTCAATTGCGGGTGAAGGGAAGTCCAGTGGTTGTTGAGCTTTTTCAATAGTCTACATCACCTTAGCTAACTCTGACTCCAGATTAAAGTTTTCTTGGCTAGCTTCAACTAAGGCATCACGACGGGAGTTCAGAAAAGCCCAGCTTACATCAACTGCAACCTTATCTTCAAGAAGCTCATAATCTCTTTCCCAAGCAGCAATTTCATTCTTGAGACCTTCATTTTCATCCAAGGCTGAGTTGTAAGAGGCTTGGAGAGAGGCATGAGATTTTTCCAAGGCCTGCATCTTGTCTTCAGAAGTTCGCATATTTTCTTGTGTCTGAGTTAAATTTTGTATCAAATCTCCAGCATAAACTTCTTCTTGACTTAAAAGAGCTTTCAGCTCTCTAATCTCTTCACTTGCCTTAGATAATTGTTCTGAGAAAGAAGACTCGAGACGCTCTCTTTCTTTCTCTGCCTGACTTGAAGAAGCCTTGACAACCGCAAGCTCTGAAGTTAATGCTCTTATCTGCTGTTCCAGGTTATTCTTGTTCTCTTGCAAATCTTCTATAGTAATTTGAGCACTATCAAATTGTTCCTTCCAATTAGCTGCTTCCAACTGAAAGTCACGAGCTTTCCTCTCTGAATCAAGAACAGCCTTTTCAGAGTCACGTGCCACCTTCTCTAATAAAGAAACTCTGCTCATCAGCTCTGTACCAATAAGGTTGGCCTGAAAATGATAAGGGAAGAAAAATTAGAATTCTAGAAAAATTCTGGCAAATTAAAGAAAGAAGGGACATACCTTCAAGGTGGAATGAACTATGTCGTTCATCAGAGTCAGACAGCTATGGCTATTCAGTTTTTCTTTCTCAATTGGGCCTATTAAAGGTTCAAGCCAAACATCCGCCTGACCGGATTTCCTCAAAAGACTGTTGTTAGCAGGAACTTCGATAGTCACGCTCCTCATAGCAATCCTTCTACTTGTAGAACCCACTTCTGTATTATGGACAGTAGAAGGAGGAGCGGTAGAAGAAGTAAAAACAGCAGAGGGAGGTTCGGAAGCAGGTGGAACAGGTACGGAAGCAGATGGAGCAGGTAAGGAAGGAACCAAAGGCACGGCAGAAGAAGGAAGAGAAGGAACTGAAGATATGGGAGTTGAAGAGGAAGATAGGGGAGGTTCATCCAAAACAGGTCCTAACTCACCACTCTCAAAACCACTAACGAAAAGCTGGTTAATCGACTCATGAGTGTCATGAGGGGTGGCAACGTCATCATCAGAGACAAGATTAACAGGCCCGGTAGGAGAAAGATGAGGGGAAGTTTCAGTTTCATCAGAAATGATACGTCTCCTAACTCTTGGCCTTGTCATCAACGAACCACCCTCATCTTCTTCGTCGGAGCTATCATCGTCTGTGGTTTTTCTTTTCAGAAGAATATCCTGAGCACTTTCTAAGGAAAGTTGGGTTCCTAAACGAGAGGCCGCAACTTTATCAGCGGTAACACCTCGAATAGCAAATCCTGACAAAGAGAAGGATGAAAGTTAAAGCAATGAATTTTTACATACGAGAGAGATAGAAACTCTTACCGTGAGTCTTCACTCTCCAACCGTAAATACTGGAAATGTATTTCCAAGACCTAGCCTCCATAGGTGCAGTCTTCAACAATTTATCTACCCAACCACGAAAATTGGGAATGTTCTCCACAACTCCCATGGTTGCTAAAAAAAGAGGGAAACAAAGTTAAAGAAATTGATAAACTCGAAAGAAAGAGGTACGAGAAAGGGTAAGGAACTTACGTGCAAGATTCCACTTCTCAGGGAAGGGAACATTTTCTTTACCCACCAAACCAACTGTGGGGGCAGCAACAAATCGGGCATACCAGCCACGATCCTTGTCATCTTCCGGACTCACCAAAACCCTTTTACTCCTAGCCACTAAGGTAAAAACGCCATTACGAAATAACCTAGGGGAGTAGAGGTGAATTAGGTGAGGAAAGGTAAAGTTAACATCAGCTAAGTTAGCCAGATGTCTTAAACAAGCAACAGGCCTCCATACCAACGGGCCAATCTGTGCTAGACATACTTTGAAGAAACGACAGAAATTGAGAATTACTGGGTCGATAGCTGGTTTAAACCCAAGAGTAAAAGGGTATGTGTAAACGAAAGAGAGTCCAGTCATATATGAAGTAATCCTTTGATTTGGATTGGGGATTACAATGGGAAAATCGTCATTCCAGTGACAATCTTTGCGGACTATGGGAGCTAAAATTTTTGTAATCAAAGTGGGGTAAGCATCGGTACGATCTAGACCAGAAACTTGGTTTTGAAGTGATTGTCTATCATGGTGAAAAGAAAAATCGTTAGGAATTATCTCCTCCACCAAAGGCTCTTGTAATGGTTCATAGGTTTCCTTGCCCTTAGAAGATGATTTTTGGGTAAAAGAACCCCTGGTTCTAGAAGAAGAGCCAGGATTAGAAGAAGGCATGGCAGAACCACCACCACGAGAAGATCCTAAACTACGAAGTCTTCCACCCCTTCTATGTCTGACAGGGGCATTGGGATAATTTTCTAAAGCAGGAGCTCTTCTAGGGTTAGGGTTTGAAGAAGACATGATGAGGAAGAAGACGAAGTGAATAAAAATTTGCACAGTTTGAGTGTTCGAAAGAGTTTTGTGTGGAAAAAATTAAAAGGTAAAACTGTATTTATAGGTAACCGTCAAAAAGTGAAAACTCAGTAATGGAAGGGTAACAATAATGGTAACTGGTACTTTGTTAATAGTGGAGCTGTAAAAAAGGACCTTAAAAAGGGGTGCAAGTTGCAGAATCAATAAGGAGTTGACACGTGTGAAGAACATTAAATAGATGTGACCATTGAAGCGTCAATCTTGTCACAACATTAATGATGACAAAAATTCTCCTTTTATGAAATCCACTTCCCAAATATTCAACTGACGAATAAATGGAAAGTGGAGGGACTATCTGTATTGGGAAAAATTTACTCTGCATATTGGAGATGACGTGTCATGACACGTAGACTGGTCAAATAGTCAAAGAATTAAGGTTGTTCAATAGGTACAAGCAACAACAGACACGAACAAGTTAAACAGAACAGACACGAGCAAGTTAAACAGAAGAGACACGAGCAGTCATGTGAGACATTCAATGCTCGTACCCGTTCAAAGCATTTAGACCGCAAAGATCGTGAAGAGTCAAAGGAATGAATCTGACAACAAATAAGAGCCCAGATACAGCATTTAATGCGAGAAACGTTAGAGAATATGTATTTAATGTATATGATTACATAACGTGACATTTAAAGTCATTAACTGCCCATAATTGTCTTATTATGACAAAGGTAAAGTCTGTATTCTCAAAATGGCTATAAAAGGGAAAGTCATAAACAATTGTAAGCACGGAAAAAACACTATTGAAATATATCCTGATTTACTAGCTTTCATATCTTATTCTCAAATTTCTTTCTTTATACTCTTTTCCGATTATCAGTAACCCGTGTTCTTCTAAATTCAAGCTTTGACCTAAAATCTAATTTTTGGTTAAACAAATTGGACGGAAATGACATTGAACTTGTCTCACCATCCTTAATATCACCCTATTTCACTGTAATATGTGTTTACTCTTTATAGTGAATATCGAGGTCATATATTATTGTTATTATTTGGACAGAAATGCCATGTGAAGAACAAAGATATCTGTAAGTTCCTCGATGGTATCTATGTCAGCGAGAAGGAAAGAATATATAGTTGAGGAAGAGTAAGTAGTTAGCAGTAGACCGCTCTTGGTCTGTTTGTTCTCCCTATTTTTGGTTAAGATTTGAGGTTATATTGGGATCCAATCCGTTGAAAATTTATTTGGAGTTAGATCAATAGTTTTGATTGTAAGGGTGCGAGTCCGCATATGCGAAGGAAGGAGGAAGGCAGCTACGTTCGCAGGTGCGATGGCCATCGTGCAAATGCGCTTGTGCAGGTGTGCTTCTTAACCGCAGAAGCAGCGGATCCGCAGAAATGGAGAACACGATACATTTTCGAGAAATCTCCTTCCACCCCCAACACACCCTCAAAAAAAGATAAAAAAGATTAAGAGGAATAAACAAGACCTATTGACACCATGCTTGTTAAGGTGATCGATGATGATTTTAACAACACTTCTGTAGTAAAACATCGATCAATTTAACGTGAAGAGTTTGTTGATTCTTACTGTCAGTATTGCCATCATATGGGGGGGGGGGGGGGGGGGGTTATAGAACTAATTATGGTGGCTTTGGCTGCCAAAATTTGGCAAATCTTGTGATAAAACAAAAAATTCATTACTGAAAAGCAAATAAAATTCAGACAAAGTTTGTTATCACTTATAAACAGCTTCATATTTTACTAATTTGATTTTGATGTAGTTTATTGAACGACTGCATTGACAAATTCACTGATTAATTTAATTAACAAATAAATATTGAAATTGACATTTCTCGACGGATCATGGATGAATTTTGGTCCAAAAATGCTATCGTTTTTCGTCAAAGTTAATGGAAAATGCAAATTGAAAGGAACAAGTGTAAATAATTTTTTTTTCAACAACGGAATTTACACAAATCACGTGAAAATAGAAATACCAGCACAAAATAATGTCAATATAAAATATAAATTTCTCTGACCTATTTTTAGCCAGCAACATTTTAAGTACTTTATTGTTATACTACAATTAAAATCTATATCGTATGGCAGATTCAATACACAGTTTTGGTATTTGTTTGGTTTGTGAACAGGATATATCGAAATCCGAAAATTAAATAATGATATTAGAAACATAGTATTTAGCTAGTTTCAATTTTAATGTTATTTTCTCTGTGGTATATAATTAGTACTAGTATAACTAGAGAAACTGAAATAATATCGAGTTCAAGTTTGAATAAGTGGGATTTTTTTCACATAAAATTACACTATTTTTTCAAGTGAAATACATGTTCAAACCTAATTTTAATTTATAATATATTTTTTTCAACTTAACTTCAAGACTACTTTTAAAAATTAAAAAAAAAACTAAAAAACTCATGTCAAAATACAAAGAAAATGATAAAAAAATAGTCTCTTATGTTTAAGAATATGTTCAAAGTAGTCATATAAATAAGTTTGCCAAAATTTAATGTAAGCATGTAATTTTTGACCTGCGCAACTTTTAAAAGTAATGTTTTCTAAAAATATTTATTTATTTTCATTTTAATAGGATTTCGGTCAACTTTTAGTTTTAGTTTTAAAACATAAGTTCAAAAACACAAAAATAGTTTTATAATGTTTCTTTTCACACACACACACACACACACACACACACACATATATNTTATTAGTATTTTATAATGATAATATATATAACATTTAAAAAAATACCAAAAATATTTTTTTGATTTTAATATATAGTTCACTTTAATAGTTTATTCTTATTAACTAAGATTAATTAGCATATTTTGGTAGTATTTTTATTTTTATTTATTCAATGAGAGAATTGAATTTGAGCCAATTGGGAGCTCATTTTCGGATTTTAGTGGCCCAACAAGACAAAGGCTCATTCTTCCCAATTCCTTTGAGCCCAAACCCTTTTCTCACCCATAAAAACCCCTCTCTTAATCATAGCCATGGATCTACTTTCATCCAATGACCAAGGTTCTTTCCCCATACCATATAAAACCGATATTTTCACTAGAACCTAACCTAATGGAGACACCCCTAAAAACGGCGCTCAAACCTCTAAATTCGATGCCAAACAACTCGAAACTAATCAAATATTATATAAACTAATCAATTTATACTCAGAAGTTCATATTTCCACTATTAAAGTGATTACCCGCCCCAAATTGCAAGATTCCTAAAATTCACCCCCGGGCCCACGTGCTCGGATTCCGAAAATGTTCGAAGAAAGTTGTTACCCAAGCCTTAGGAACATAAATATATAATTTTTACTATGTTCCATAACCAATTTCGTGGTCAAATCTCATTTTTATCAAAAACCTAGGTTTTCATCTAAACACTTGATTTTCACTAATTTTTACATGTTAATCTACCCATAATCTATGTATTTAACTCATGTTGTGTAGAAATTACTTACCTCAAAGTGCTATGTGAAAACCCTCTTCCAAAAGCTCCAAAAATCGCCTAAGAGATGAAGTAAAATGAAATAAATGGTCTATGTCCCGCATTAAAAGAGCTGGACACAGCCGTCTGATGTCGCATTTGCGACACCAGGCAACAAAAGCCTCGTAAATGCGAAGCCTGGGCTTCAGCTGTTGGGGTCGCAAATGCGACCAAGGAATCGCAAATGCGACTTCTGCTGGGATCGCAAATGCGACTTCTGCTGGGATCGCAAATGCGAACACTGCCTGGGTCGGGCTTCTTCGTAATTGCGAAGCCCTCATCGCAAATGCGAGGTTCGCATTTGCGAACAATCTCTCGCATTTGTGAGATCTGCAACAGTAGCCCAGAACACCAGAAATCTAGTGTGTTTTCAACTCCTCCCACACGTCTGAAACTCACCCGAGCCCTCGGGGCTCCACGCCAAATACTCACACAAGTCTAACAACATCATACGAACTTGCTCGCGGGATCGGAACGCCGAAATAACATCAAAAATCACGAATTGCACACCAAAACGCATGAATTTACTCATGAACTCTAAAAACTTCTAAAACACTTCCGCGCGTCCGATTCCTATCAAATCAACTCGGAATGACGCCAAACTTTGTGTGCAAGTCTTAAATGACATTACAGGCCTACTTCAACTTCCGGAACTGAAATCTGACCCCGATATAAAAAAGTCCACCATCGGTCAAACTTTCAAAAAACTTCAAGTTCTAACTCTCGCCAAATGACTCCGAAACGACCTACAGACCTCCGAATCTACTTCCGGACGCGCTCCTAAGTCCAGAATCACTGTACGGAGCTATTCCCAGGTTCGGAATCCCAAACAGACACCTAGAATGTAAAAATCCATTTTAACCCAAACTTATGGAATTTACTCAAATTGCCAACTTTCACTATTAGGCGTCGAAACGCCCCCGGGTCATCCAAACCCAATCCGAACATACGCACAAGTCCGAAATCATCATACGAACCTTTTGGAGCTGTCAAATCCCGATTGCGAGGTCCCGAAGTCAAACTTGGCCTTTTAAGCCATCTTTAAGGAGCAAGTGTTCCGATTTCAGCCCAAACTCTTCCAAATTCCGAACTACCCATCCTCACAAGTCATAAATCAGTAAAAGCAAGTACGAGAGGTCTTATTTGGGAGAATGGGGTTCTAGGAAGCAAAACAACCGGTCAGATCGTTACGGATCTATTCTCTCAAAATCAAACCAAAAATTTAGGTTGTACGATTTGTCTTCCTTGCAGTAAATGGAGAATGAGTCACATGGTATATGTTGTATTAAAGTAAAAAGTTCTCATAAGAGGATACTTAATATTTACCAAAAAAAAGAAGAGGGAATCTTTCAAGAATACAAGAAAAGACATACATGCATTTCAATTTTCAGGGGTGTCAGAATGGGACTCCTAAATTCCGTAAATTTCTTAGAAACTGAAATCAGTCCACTGAGGGTCGGTGTCTTTTCTTCATATTAATTAAAGGGACAATTCTTGTTTCTACTCTCTCTCTCTCCTTGCATTATTTTGTGATATTTTCTAATCCGCAATATAAATACAGTAGTTATTATTGCTGCTATACACTAGGTACTAAGATGAGCTCCTTCATTTTAATTAAGATTATATATTAGCGTCACACCGATTATAAGCTTTAACAGGTTTAAAAAGTTCTCTTTTTAAAAGAAGAAATTACTTGACATTTTCTGTTTGAATTAAAATTTGAATCGTATCCCATTATTTTAATTCATTTTATTGAGCACCGTTGTGTACAAAAGATTATACTAGTAGACAAACTTAGAGCCCGTTTGGATATAAGAATTTTTTCCCTTTTCTCGAAATCGGTGTTCTGCCATAAAATTTCCAATTTTCACTTGAAGATGAGTTTTGGAATTTTCAAAAATTTGAAAAACTCCAAAAAACTATTTTTCAAAATTTCACTTAGATCACTCACAAAACTTCAAAAATAACCCAAAATTATATTCATGTCCAAACACAACTATAATTTTCACATACCAGTTTTACATGAAAAAAATTTTCACTTTTTCTTTTTTTGGAATTTTACAATTCTTATGTCCAAACTAAAGGTGTCAAACGGCCCGGGCTGCCCCGGTTCCAGATTGGCCCTGATCGGTTTTAGACCAGACCGGACCAATGGTAAGGGGGTCGGGCAGGGCTGGATTGGAACGGGAAACGGTCTGTGCGGAGAAAATTTTAACACCGGTTAACCGGACCGGTACAATCCGGTAAAGTCTTGTCATTTGTGAACCGGTTAACCGGTTCAACGGCTAGTTCAAAATTATTATTTTTTTATAATCTTGACCGTTGGCAACGATCACTGCAAGAATAGTCCTTTTTGGGAAATTTTTTTCAAAAATAACACTTTTATTGTTTATTAATTTAGCTCTTTGAAAAACTATAAATAGATCCCCTCCCCCTCCTCCCCTCCCCCCTCATTTCTTCACTCATCTCTCAATTCTCAAACCCAAATTCTCAACTGTTATTCTCTCATCTTTCACCTAAATTGCAATTAACTATTTGGCTCTCACTTTTTGAAATTTTATTTATGGTATTATTTGAAGTTTAAACTTTGAAAAATTGAAGTTTCTTCATGGTAACATCGGAGTTGCGAAACTCAATTTCAAGACTTCAAAAATCATCAAATATTCAATTTATTGCGGAATTCGGTGCACTCGTTCTAACTCTTTCTCTTATTTAATATTTTATTTGCATATTTAATATTATTAGTAGTTAAATTTTCACAATATGTTTAATGCGGCAAAACGAGTTCGTAACAAGGTTGCTAATCGGGGTAATCGGAGAAATAGAAAAGGAGGTACTACTTCAACTTCTAGTAGTAATTTAAATGACTTTACACATGTTTCTGAAACATCACCTGATAATAATATAAATTAAGAACAATTACTGAAAGATTAATATTACGACCCAAAATTCGCATGTCGTGATGGCACCTATCTCAATACTAGGCAAGCCGATGACCTCAATAAATCACAATAATCTTTTAAGTTTGAAAACATAATAATTGGATTTAATAGAAAATCCCAAAAATACTGATACAAATCCCCCAAATCGGTGTCACTAAGTACATGAGCATCTAAATGAAAACATAGTCTGACAGATACAAATATTGTCTGAAATATATAGAACAATACAAATAACTGAAAGGAAGGAGAGTCAAGGTCTGCGGACGCCAAGGCAGCTACCTCGAAAATATCCAATAGATTAGTCCCCGAAATCTAGCAGTCGTCATATCCGGAGATACCTAGGTCTGCACATGAAGTACATAGTGTAGTATGAGTACAACCAACCACATGTACTCAATAAGTAACAAGACTAACATTTGGGCTGAAAGTAGTGACGAGCTCAACAGGTACAGTCCAGTATAGAAATAACATTACAGAAATGTAGGCGATGCTTTCAAGTTCAACAGTTAAACTCAGTACAAGTAAAAATAGATCAATTCTGAATGATATTAGGAATATGACATCTCTATATCTACATGCCAATGTACATACTATGTGTGATGCACCTCAATGAAAACCCCGTGCACTTATACTCTCAAAATACTCAATCACTCAGTATTGTATATGGCCAATCCAGTCCAGGGAAGATCCATCATATATATATATATATATATATATATATATATATATATATATATATATATATATATATATATATATTCACTCAGTACTGTATAAGGCCAATCCAGCCCAAGGAAGATCCATCCCCAAATATAAATGATTCAGGCAAGATCCATGCCTAGGGAAGATCCATCCCCCAAGATAAATAATTAAGCAAGATCCATGTCAGGGAAAGTCTATCCCGAAAATATAAATGACTCGGGCAAGATCCATGCCCACGGAAGATCCATCCGTCAAAATAAATAATTAGGCAAGATCTATGTCAGGGAAACTCTATCCTGAAAATATAAATAATTCGGGCAAGATCCATCCCTCAATATAAAATCAACTGCGCTCATTGTGTGGGATGCAGACTCCGGAGGTGCTCCTTCAGCCCAAGTGCTATAATAAGCCAGATCAGGTATAAATAAGTAAAATATGTTGCGGCGTGCAGCCCGATCCCATAAATATCACTCAAAATCTACAACCTCTCGGGCTCTCAATGACATGAAAATCAACCCGACATAATGATTTGATGTATCAATGAATGATAATAGATACTGAGATATGATATGCAAATAATAGATATGACTGAGTACAAAAATTACAATCTAAACAATTAATTCATCAGCAATACGACTTCTGTAGGTACCAAAAATATCGGCACGTAGCCTAACAAAATCTTTAACATGAGTCTTAGCTCAATTCTCTCTAACACGTGGAGGATATGTGGAAAATGACATGATTATTTGATTATGTAACTCCACGGAATCAATTAGGTTACAATTTCAATGGTGCACGCCCATACGCCCGTCATCTAGCATGTGTGTCACCTCCAAACAAATTATTTAACATGTAATTTAGGGATTCATACCCCTAGTATAAAGTTTAGAAGTGTTACTTACCTCACACTGTGAAATTCTTTATTCCATTAAGCCTTTTCCTCGCGATTCGGCCTCCGAACACCTCGAATCTATTCAAAAATAATTCGATACAATCAACGCAAATTATAGGAATCAATTCCATGCGAAAATACTATATTTTCCAATAAAAATCCGAAATTCAACTCAAAAATCGACAATGGGTCCCACGTCTCGAAACCCCTATAAAAGTTACAAAATATGAACATCCATTCAACCACGAGTCCAACCATACAAATTTTACCAAATTCCGACATCAACTCGACCTCAAAATCCTCAAATCTTATTTTCAAATCCCTAGGTCCAAATTCCCGATTTACACCTCAAAAATACATAATCTAGACGGTATATTCGATGAAATTCAATATTATTGACTAACAATGATCACAGGGGACTTACCTCAAGAATTCCCGTGAAATTCCGCTCGAAAATCGCCCCAAAATCGTGTTTGAAAGGTCCAAAAATGAGGAAAATCTAGGACCCTTCGAAATGTATACTGCCCGGGGCTTTCGCACCTGCGACTCACTTAGCTGCATCAGCGGTCTCGCAGGTGCGACCCAGATTTCCGTTTCTGCGATTGTCCACAAGGTTGCCTTCTCTTCTACGGTGAGCCAAGTACAGACGCGACTCCGCATCTGCGGAAAATACTTCCGCACCTGCGCTGTACACCTCCTTCACCATTTCCGCTTCTGTGATCACCCCATCAAAGGTGCGACTCCGTTTCTGTGGACCACCTTCCCGCACCTGCGACCACTGCCTCACTCTGCCCAGTCCGCTTCTGCGACCACATTGTCGCTTCTGCGATCGCACACCTGCGACCAATTCCATTGCAGGTGCGAATGCACCAGAACTGGAAAATTTCCAAAATTACTCCAAGTCTAATTTTTGATCCGTTAACCATTCGAACTTCACCCGAGGCCATCGGGACCTTGAACAAATATACCAACAAGTCCTAAAACATCATACAACTTAGTCGAGGCCTTAGATAACATCAAACAACGCTAAAAATACGAATCATACCTCAATTCAAGCTTAATGAAGCTAAGAAATTCCAACTTCTACATTCGATGCCAAAACCTATCGAATCAAGTCTGATTGACCTCAAATTTTGCACACAAGTTATAGATGACATAACGGACCTATTCTAATTTCCAGAATTTGATTTCGACCCCGATATCAAAAAGTCAACTCCCGGGTCAAACTTTCAAACTTAAATTTCCTATTTTTGCCATTTCAAGCCTAATTTAACTACAGACTTCCAAATAATTTTTCGCACACACTCCTAAGTCCAAAATTACCATACAAAGCTATTGGAATCATCAATACTCTATTTCGAGGCCGTTTACATATTTTTCATCATCCGACAATTATTTTAACTTAAACTTTAATTCTTGGAACTAAGTGTTTCCATTCATTCTGAAACCTCCCCGAAAAGTCACATAATTATAATTGAACACATAATAAGCAGTAAATGGGAGAACAGGACTGTAAAACTCAAAGCGACCAACCGGGTCGTTATAATTACGGTATAGAAGATATTGAATTGGAAATTGAAGATGAGACACCACCTACACCTAGTAGTGTTGGAGTTGGTAGCAGGGATGGTGGTCGTGGCACCAGTAGTAGAGCGCCTGTGGCCCCGACTAGTAGTCATCGGAGAAGGAGAAGTAAAGTTTGGAAATATTTTGACGAAATAGAAAATACTAATAGAATTAGATGCAAATTTTGTAAAGATGATTTTAAACATAAGAGTGGAGGAAGTTTTGGGGGGACTGGAGCACTTAATAGACATATGAGAGTTACTCATCCTATAGAATGAGGCTCTGATTTAGATGAAAATCAAGGAACTCTAAACCCTAGTACTGGAGGACTTATGAAATATGATAAAATGAAGGATCGTGAGGAGTTAGCAAAAATGATTGTTTTGGGTTGTCTACCTTTTTCTTTTGCTTCTTCATTATATCTTTTATGTATATTCAAAGGATTTATAGTCATTTATCTAAAGGTATCCCTAGAAATACTTGTAGATCTGATATCTTTAGACTTCATGGACAATATCAGACATAGATACATTATTTGTTTGACCACCTTCCTTGTAGAGTTTCTCTAACTTCTGATACTGGCCATGCTTTTAATGAAAATGATTATTTGACAATTACATGTCATTGGATAGATGATAATTATTGTATGGAAAAAGGTATCTATTTCAATATTAAGACTACAATCGCAACCACCACTTGACGAAATTTTTTATGTTAGGTGTGCATGTCATGTTTATAATTTAATCGTTTAAGTGGCCTTGATTTATTTTCGACCGAGATTACTCATGTTAGAAGAGCAGTTGGTATTATTCAAGGAAATAATAGACAATCTAGAATTAGAGAATTTAAGACTAAGTGTATCGAACATAACCTTAACCCCAGATTCATGCCAGATGAAATTGTTACTAGATGAAATTATACATACTTATTTTTAAAATGTTGCTACAAATTGCCTATAACTGAAGTTGCTAATGCGCATTGTACTGATCCAAACCGTATGTTAACAACTAACACTTAAGAGGCCATTAATGATGTTGTTAAATTTTTACATAAATTTTATACAACTACTATTGAGTTTTCTGGAGCATATTACCCTACTGTTACTATGACTTTAGTACATATAGCTGAAATTTCTTTTCTACTCTCTGATTTTAAGAAGAAAGAAAAATATAAGGATGATGTTGGAAAAATGCAAGCAAAATTCAAAAAATATCTCTTTCTAATTCCTCCTATTTACTTAGTTGGTGCTGTTTTAAATCATTCTATTAAGATGTCTAATTGTCACCAATTAATCAATGTTTTATATACTTATATGGAGATTGGACCAACTGAAACCCTAGATATATATTGTTGTATAGACAAACTAAATGATTATTTACAACAATAATATATATTTATTATGAAAATATAATTGATGATGCTGCTAATAATGTAGGCAATGTTAATCTCACTATTCATTGTACTGCTTCTACTACATCTACTACTCTGGAAGAAGATGAAGGCCTTGATGAATTTAATATTTGGTCTACATTTTCTTTCACTCAAACCAGTAGCAGGAACATTGATGAACTTCATTTCTACTTACAAAAGCAAACAGAGCCTCGCACAAAGGAATTTTCACCGTTGGCATGGTGGCATGAAAATGAAAAGCAATTTCATGTTCTTTACGCAATGGCTCGGGACGTGCTAAATGTGTCAATTTCAATTGTTGCATCAGAGAGACATTTAGTCAAGCAAGACAACAACTAGTTACACCTGTTACTCATTGGGAAGCAATTCTTTGGAAGTTTTAGTATGTTCCAAAGATTGGATTAGATCGGAATGAAGAAATCAAGGACGTGAAGATGTTGATAAACTAGAAGACGAGGAACTTGGAGATATATTAACACATGGTAACCCATATGAATTTAACACTCCAGAAAATGGCCAAGAAGTTCATATTGATTATGAAGAACTTACTAAGGCAATGCAAAACCTTTGAAGTTTCAAGATTATATTTAATAATTTAAATTTGAATTTACTCTCTTTTTTGTTAAATTTAGTTGTTGTAAAATGCAAACTTTAATTTGCAAGTTTGAATTAAAAAAAAGAACTTGCAAATTATAAGTTAATTTTTTTCTTCACATTATTGTATTATCTTAAATTCTTAATGAAATATTCAAATATAAGTCTTTTAAAGCCTTTGAAGTTTTTATTCAAAATTCCAAATATAAGGCTTTTAAAGCCTTTAAAATTTATTCAAACAGATTGTTTTATGTTATATATTTTTACTTTATCGTAATATAAATTACGATAGCTATACAAAATAGGTAAAAAAAATTAAAATAAAACCGGCTCGACCCGGCCCCTTAGGCCCGGAATCGTTCCAGTTCAAATTTTCACTGGCGATGCTCGGACTCGCTAAGACCGATATTTTGAAATCGGTAACCGGACCAGTACGGAGACCGGCCGGTCTCCTTTTCCTCTAGCCCGGCCCGGCCCCTTGACACCCATAATCCAAACACCCACTTAAATGAGAAAATCTCACTTTATACCCATTAATTCTAGATTATTTACCCTTTAATGCCCAGGCCCAAATTATTTACTACTCCTACCCATGCGGCCCAAACTATTTACCCGCTTATTTATTTATTCTATTAAAATAGCTCTTCTTTCTACAATGACAATTTGGACGAGGGTACAACTTCAGGTTTCAGATCCCATCTCTCAAACCCTAGTTTCCATTTTTACACTCCTAACAAATCCAAATTTGTCTTCTTTCTCCTGAGTTAGTAGTAATTTCTTCTTTGGATTTTTGACTTGATTTGTTGTTATTAATAATAGATGGATCGATACCAGAAGGTGGAAAAGCCAAGAGTAGAAACACCCATTGATGCAAATGAGATTCGTATCACCAGCCAAGGCCGCATGAGAAGCTATATTACCTTTCTACACTGATAATTTGGACGAGGGCACAACTTCAGGTTACCCCTAGTAGGTAGTTGATGACTCTATAGGAGCAGAGAAATTTGGGTGAAGACCCAAGATTAAAGAAGGCTTGGTCTTAATTTTAGTAACTCCAGATCCTTGAATTATTTTCTTGTTTGCTATTTCTTGACTTACTTGTAATTTGTTCTTACAAAATTGTTCTTCCATTTCCCTTATATCCTTCTTCAAAAAGAAATTAGATCTGATTATCTGAGAAGTTGACCTCTGGCTAGTTTTAATTCTGCTCTACTTTTTCTTGATTGTTCTTTCCCTAGCTCTTGCTCTTGCCTTGGCTTAAAATTTTTATTTTGTAGATTTCTTGTTTGATTCAAAGTGGGTGTTGTTAAATATTGCTTATAATGCCTTCTAGAAGTTCATACTGAAATCTGATAACATTTGGAGCTGATTTGAGGTGATTGAGTTGGAAATTTCAGCTAAAAATCGAAAAAGAACACAGCTACCCAATGATATACTGCTACGGTATACAATATGTTGTATGAGTATATAGCTATACTGCAACAGTATACTATTATAGTTTACAATATACTGCAACGGTATATTGTAATAATCAAAGAAGAACACAATTACCTAACAGTATACCGCTACAGTATACAATATACTGTAGGAGTATATAGTTATACTGCAACAGTACACTATTATAGTATACAATATATTGTTATAGTATACTGTAATAATTATGCAATATACTGTAACAATATGCTATAATAATATACAATATACTATAATAGTATACTTATTACACGTAAATTCACTTGCCTTTTCCCTTTTAATTTGCTTTAAGCTTTTACCTAGCGTGAGGGGCAAACTGAAAATGCAAAATAAAAATAAAAATTACAGTATGCTATATGATGTAACGGTATACTCTTACAATTAGATCCTTTTAGATTTTTTTAAAGTTTTTATTGACAACTGATATTATTTCAGTTTAATAATTGAATTATACTTTTTTTAACTCTTTGCGTATAATTGTATACCCTGTTGGTATATCTATATACTATACTGGTATCAAATGTTAGTTAATATTTTTTGGTTGTATTAGCTACATTTAATTGGTACACAATTTGATTTTTCTTTAGTAATAATATTAAAAAAAGAATAATAAAAAAATAGCGAAAACAGTAAATGAAAGTAGATTATGAAGAGAAAAAGAATATAAAAAAAAGAAGTTAAATGAAATTAGAAAAGGAAAAAAGAAAAAAAATAAGAAGAAAACGGGAAAAAAGAAAAGGAGAAAAGAAAAAAAAAGAAAAGAAAGAAAAGAAGCATAGAAATAAAAAGAATTGGAGAATAAAGAAAAAATTCCCCCCACAAAAATTACTATGGGTAAGAAATATAATTAATTTATGGGTAGAAAAATAAATAGATAGACAAAAATAAATAATTTTGTTTTTGTGGGTAACGTGTCAAAACCCCCCCCCCCTTAAATTAGTTTGAAATTGGTAGTTCGCTTGCAACATAGAGGAGCCCACCAATTATCTTTATCATCTCATGCTTGCACAATATATATAGCAAATGTATACCAATGGCCCCCCTGCTCTCAGCTGTATGTATCTCTGTCTGTCTTTTAGTGCACGTTTGATGTTAATATCAATGGCGACTAACAAGTTGCCTCTTTAAGTAACCAAAAAGTAAAAAGGAGAAGTCTTTTCTGTTGGGATAGAGTAATAATAATTAATATTACATCCCTTCGAATCTATTTTTATTTTTAATTCGTGCCAAAAATAATGATTTTTTTTTTATTTGGAAATAATTTATATTTATGTAATAATTTATATGGCTTGTGTTACACTATAAATTCAAAAGTTTCTTTATTTTTTTAAATTTCTCTGGGTTCACATGATTGAAACGGAGGGAGCACTCAGTTAAAATATTTATAATAAAAATCTTCAAATAGTAACCGTGTCTCGTAGAGCCTGACATGGGCAAAGCCATTGGATTCAGTGACTTTTTTGTTGCTTATATACTGCTTTTGGTATTATTATACATGTAAATGGTATATACCATAAGGTTAATGGTGTTTCCTTTTCTTGATATTTTTTGGGGTTTTTCAAGATTTCATCTGTCACCAAACAAGATTCTCTGATTTTCAGCTTCTGGGGTTTCATAAAAAATGAAGTTGAGCTCTATAAAGATCAGTTCTTTTATCTCAATTTATTTAATTTGAGTTCTTGCTTTGTTTTCCTGTTCTGTAAATCCACTGAAAGATTGTTACTTTTTTGACCTGTGATTTGCTTCTTCTTGATAGCTTCAAGACTCATAACGTAAAAGGTTGTTTTTATCGCTTCAAATTTTTGTAGGGCAGGTATTTTTAGTTTCTGATTCCCATGGAACCAATGCTACTATAGATTCTTAGCTAGAAATGTGGAAAAGGTGATATTTTAGTAAATTCCTTCCCAAATTGAAGTGATGATGACGAAAAGTTTCAACCTTTGTAGTTCTTGAAAGTGGAAAAAGTTGGGATCTTTATTATAAGGAGAACTGATATACAAGAAAGAAATCAATTAAGATTTTGGATTGAATGGAGAAACAGGTTAGTTTCCAGGGTCCAACAATGGAAAAGCAACAGAGTTTTCGAAATGGGGCGAAGGAGAAGCAGAAAAGCTTTAGAAGAATAATGGAAAAGCAGAAAAGCTTTAGGATGGAGAGGCAATTGAGTTTTGGTGGTGAGAGGAAAAGGGGTAAGGAATCACCGGGGAGACGAGGGGATTCGATACTCCACCTTGCAGCTAGAGGAGGGAATTTAGGAAAAGTGAAAGAAATTGTTGACAAGTTTGATGAGAAAGGCATAAAAGATTTGCTATGTAAGCAAAACCAAGAGGGTGAGACTGCTTTGTATGTTGCTGCTGAGAATGGCCACAGTTTGGTTGTTGCAGAGTTCTTGAAACATTTAGACTTTGAAACTGCTTCAATTGTGGCAAATAATGGCTATGATACTCTCCATGTTGCAGCAAGGCAGGGTCATCTTGGTGAGTCTTCTAACACAGAAACCCCCCCAATTAAAAAGAAAAAAGAACAAAAAAAGGAATAAGAGAAAGTTGAGGTCTGAATTAACTTTTCAGATTTGCTTTTGAAGAGTCAAAGTTTCCAGTATAAATGTGGACTTCAAGGATAATTGTGCTTTATTTGGTATATTGTGGACTTGAAATTGGTACTTCACATGCAATTTATCACTACTAATATCTGTAAATAGAGTGTTCAACTTCTATCCTGGATCTGAGTTTCCAGACCTTTAATTTGATATGCTGTAGTACAGATTATTTCTGTCTTAAACTTCTTGTTTGACCATTTCACTGTAGGATTGAGTAAGAATATAGATAATTATGGATACACAAGTTTCCACAAGCCTAGTTGCTGAAATTATTAATCATTTTGATTACCTGTAATGTGCTCAAGAATTAAAGAAACTAAATTGGAATGTTTACAAGCAGTAGTACAACTCAAAGATAACAATTACGTAGTACTAAGAACTAGAATGAACTCCATTGATATATTTAAGCACATCTTAAATGAGAAAGAATTGAATGAGTAGATTGCTAATTTCACTCTCTCTTATACCATATCTGAAATGGTAGATTGCTAATTTCCATCTGGGGACGTATATCTGATGATCGAACCACATATATCTTTGTTTCTTTTTGGTGCATTTCTCTTCGTAGTCTTAATTTTGTCGTTAGGGCTTGTTTTATCAAACTGCACATATCACCTGGAACCCCGATCCTAACACTTAGCCTGTGTAACTTGATCACATTAGAGCTTATATGTTTGTGGAGACCGGAAAAAGAAACTTTAGTGGTCATATCTTGATCTTTTATTGTTGTTTCAAGCTTGTTTCTCAATATAGTCTCCTAGGATTCTTGCTTGCACTTGTAAACAGCTTTGGGGATAAAATTGCAGATGTACTGGAGGAACTGCTGCATTCATTTCCAAACCTAGTCATGACCACAGATTCATCCAATTCTACGGCGTTACACACAGCAGCTGCACAGGGACATATTCATGTAGTAAATATGCTTCTGGAGATTGATTCAAACCTGGTTAAGATTGCTCGAAACAATGGAAAAACTGTGCTCCATACAGCAGCAAGAATGGGCCACTTGGAGATAGTTAGATCCCTTCTGAGCAAGGATCCTGATATTGGTTTTAGAACAGATAAAAAAGGCCAGACTGCCCTACACATGGCTGCAAAGGGACAAAATGTTGATATCGTGCTTGAATTAATCAAACCAAATCCTTCTGTATTGGCCTTGGAAGATAACAAAGGAAACAGAGCACTTCATATTGCAACAAGAAAGGGAAGAGTACAGGTTTGCTTGTTTAACCTATTTTTTCTCGTAAAGCAACTTCCACGAAGTTGAGATTTTTTATATGTGAGGCGAATGTAGTATGTGTTTTCTATCTTGAAGAAATGCTCGTAGATTGAGCAAATGCTGTTTATCTGGTTAATCAAGAAAGAAAGTTTCAAACTTGAGGGATAATGGGCAGGTGAAGAGTGAGTTCTTTTCGTGCCACAAAATGGTTATTGAAATGAGTTACTGATAAGTTCCAGTTTCCTTGCTAGACAGTTATATTCCTGGAGAGAAGGAATATTTAGAAACACTTAATCTTTTATTGTCATATATCATGTCCTCACACACATGATCTGACTTTATTCTATGATTTGCACGCACTTGGTCAGTGTCTGTTACTTTAATTTAATATGAAAATTTTGACCCACATAAGCTGCATTCTTTGTACGAACGTGATAAGTTGCTCATTCAGAAGTAGCTTATCTTAGATGGCTGTGTTTGACATAAGAGCAACCAAAAAGGGGTACTTCATTGATGACTTGATGTAGAAGTTGGAGAAATATTTAATAATTATATCATTATTTTAATCTTATTTACTAATCTGGAAAATCTTTTGAAATGTTGGAACGTTTTTAAAAATTTCCAACTAAAACTGATAAACGGACTCATATATATTTAAGAGAAAAGTAGCTTATTTGTCACCAAAATGCGCTTTTCCTTCCAGAAAATCCTGTATTTTCTTTATCACTAAACCTAAAGTCTGTAAGAGCTGACGTAAACAGCTAACTGATTTCGATGCCTCCTGAAAGCAAGATAGCTTACTTAATTCAACCACAAGGAAAAAAGAAACCAGAAGGACGAACAAGCAAAATGTTATCTTGCTTGTTTCTTCCGAATCCATTTTTTCTGGGATTAGGTCGTTTACATATGGTCACTGCTAAATTATTGTTTTTACATATATGATACCTTGGCGATATAGCTCCCAAGTACGTTTCCAAGTGCAGGCTTGTTCTTCTGTTATGTTTAAAATGTTCATTAGGGACATCAAGAATCAAGCTACTGTGCAGTCTCTAGCTCGAAATTGTGCATTTGATGTTCCGGCCAGTTTAAGTGACAGAAAGATTTTGAGATATATTCTCTGGTTATAATTTTTTTTTTTAATCTAGGAAAACCAAAGTCCTACTTCATGTGTCCTTTTTAGTTGTCTGTATGAAACTACGCTATGTGTAATTGCAGATGGTACAATGTCTTTTGCATGTTCAATCTAGGAAAACCGTCCTAATAAAATTCCGCTATGCGTAATTGCAGATGGTGCAATGTCTTATATCAATTGAGGGCATCGATCTCAATGCCATTAATAAGGCTGGAGAAACGGTTCTTGATATTGCAGAAAAGTTTGGAACTCCAGAGCTTGTTTCTATTTTGAAAGAGGCCGGAGCTACCCATTCCAAAGATCACGGGAATCCCCCTCCTGCTGCAAAGCAACTCAAGCAGACTGTCAGTGACATAAAACATGATGTGCACTCCCAGCTCCAACAGAGTCGGCAGACTGGCTTCAGAGTACGAAAAATTGCATTGAAGGTGAAGAAGCTCCACATTAGTGGTCTTAATAATGCCATCAACAATGCAACAGTTGTCGCTGTACTTATTGCCACTGTTGCTTTTGCTGCCATCTTCACTGTACCTGGCCAATATGTTGAAGAGAAAACAGATGGATTTTCTCTTGGCGAAGCAAACATAGGCAGAAAAGCAGCTTTCATAATCTTCTTCTTGTTCGACAGTATGGCCTTGTTTATTTCAGTTGCTGTTGTCGTGGTCCAGACATCCGTGGTCGTGATTGAACAGAAAGCAAAGAAGCGACTCATGTTTTGGATAAACAAGCTCATGTGGGCAGCTTGCCTCTTCATCTCGATCGCCTTTATCTCTCTTAGTTACGTGGTAGTTGGATCTAAGGAAAGATGGCTTGCTGTCTATGCAACTGTAATTGGGAGCATAATAATGCTCACTACAATTGGCTCCATGTGCTATTGTGTAGTTCAACATAGGCTAGAAGAATCGAGGCTGAGGAGCATTAGAAGAGATGAGACTCATTCACGTTCTTTTCCATTGTCTGTGGCATCAGATACGGAGCTTTGCAGTGAGAACTACAAGAGGATGTATGCAGTCTAGGAAGAACAATCAGGCAGCTTTCTGCCTATGGCATAAAACACGGAGCTTTGTAATTAAAACTATAAGCAAATATATGCAGTTCTCAACCATGAGGTCCAAGAACTTCTGCCATGGCATCAGATTCAGAATGGTGAAAGTACAAAAAGGATCTGTGCTGCTTAGGAACAAATGAGCAGAGAGTTTCAATAGATTCTCAATAATATTTCTATTATATCTGTCCCCGCAAAATTCTCTAATGTGGGTTCCTGCAACCACTGAATTGTTGCAAACATATTCCGTACAAGTTCAAAATGAAGCCTTAGCAGATATTTCAGTTTTTGCCTCATAAAAATGCGACAGTCTCGAGAAGCATGCTTTCTTGAAGTTAACTAACTATATGGCTACAATACTAGCACACCAGATAGGCGCTCCGTATCAAGAATGTGGGGATGGCTGCTATTTATTTTTATGCCTATATACCTGATCAACTTCTTAGTTCATCAAACAAAATGGTGTCATTGTAGATTTTATGATAGTTTTTTTGCCTCATCATGAAGGTCCATCTTTTCCAGCTGCCATAATTTGTTAGAATTCTGCCAACATGAAGAACAAGCTAAGCCCTGAGAATGAGCTAGTTCTGTGAAAGTTGAGCTTGTAAGATAATAGGAGCACAACATTGTGTCTCAAGGAAAGGGAAGTCTCAGTTCAAGATTGACAATTAGTAGGTTTTAAAGGAGCAGAATCTCTAGTTTGAGCAAGTTCTCCAATTTTGCCTGTTATTTTCAGTTGGCTAAGAGTTTCTAGTTTGTGCATTTAGCAAGATTGAGGAGCAGGTCATTCTATTCTTTGTGCCAGCAGCCTTTCCTAGTGTGTCTGTGTATATATATAAAGAAGTCCAGGAATGTACGCTGAAAGAAGTGAAATTTCATGTACAATATAAATGTCACCTCTATTGTCAATTTTCTTTATTACACAGTGAGCATAAGACCTGAGAGCGCTGACCACCAAAGCTAGGTGTTTGTAGCCTTGTTTCCACCTATCGCCACGAATAAGTTTCAGCGACTATACTTTTCCCAATGACCCTAGAGTCGCCACGAATAACCTCAGCCTCATCCTTTGTAGTGCTAATATGAAGGATACATTGATGCCACATCGCATCCAGTAAACAACATTTTGGCTACAAGCACAGCTCTGGAGAAGATACATACCAATCAGCTAGAAACCTTCATACCATCAGTGATACGAACCATGGATTCCTTTCCAGACAAGTCGGTCCATGAATCGAAGTGTCACTGAATGATGCCAAATTTCGACAACACCTAGAACGAGCTCTCCGTCATTCAAACTTGGTCCACCTGTTACGTTCTTCGTTCTCCCCTTTGACACGATTTTGAGCTGATGAGACAGCACTGTTTGGTTGAGGTAGTGTATTCAGTTTTGGGATGAGTCAACTAGGCCTGGTCCCGGACCATGGAAGAACTCAAATCAAGATAAAGTTTCTTGCTTTCATTCTTACCTTATTTGCGTCATCTAACAATTTTTTACTTCCTTCTTTCTTCCCCATCTAGAGTATCTTGATTCTAGACTCAGGTGGTAATTACAACGAGGTATCAGAATCACAATATATCCAGCATCTTTTATGTTTCTTGGCATGCATATCAGCATAAATGCAGGGCACGAGACTTGCAGAGCAGCCATTCTCTGAATGTAACATGAATGCAACACGACTGAGAATAGCTTAGTCAAAAAAAGAACTGTACAATAAAGAATTGGCAAGAATCGTGCATATCTACAGCCAAGTAGTCTTTTGGTGAATCATAAACAGCTTTCGACTGATCAAAACTGCAAAATTTATCATATAATGTTGAGATAATATTAACAATAAAAAATCTAGGAACCTAGTTCTACTGCAAAAATGGAAGAGGGAAAGAATACTCTATGCCCAGATTTCTGAGCTGGATACCAAGCTCCACACTAATCATCTTATGAGTATATACATCAAGATTTATCACTTATTGTCAGCAAAGGGAATCCCAACCTTTTACATCAAAGAAAATAGCTTGGAACCACCTTGTGGTGCAATTGTTTTGTTTTTGTTTATAGGCTTTCATGCAGATATCAGGTACGATGAAAGCCTTGATGGTCATTCATCATGTCAGATGCACTCCCCACATGTTGAACAGACCTGTGGTGGGAGCTCCCCTCATTTCTTCTGGAACTGTTTGACTTGTGGTGCGAGCTCCCTTCATTTCTTTTGGAGCCGTTTGACCTGTGGTGAGAGCTCCCTTCATTTCTTCTGGAACTGTTTGACCTTTGGTGGGAGCTCCCTTCATTTCCTCTGGAACTGCTTCTTGAAATCATGCATACTGCATTAGCTGAGAAACTGCAGCGGAGGTGTACCTGATGTGTTCTTACCTCAGTCGAGCAACTGGCTTTCACATTGATCATCAAAATCACCTCCTTTTCTCTTGTGTCCTCAGACCATTTGCTTGGTGGAATACCATCTGCAGAATCTTCTGAATTATGTAACTCTTCTTGACGTACCAAGATCTCGACATCTTGATCAGATTTGATCATTCCAGCCGCAGGTGTGACCTGAATCAGACAAACTTATAAGCTGGCAGTGCTTGCAGAAGAGGTCTACTATCAGTCCAGAGTAGTATAAAATGCTATTCTTTTTTAGTATAGAAAGTAAAGTATTATGGCTCAGGTTCCTGGATTAAGTATGCTTTTTCTGTTGTTTACAACATGTTACAAAATGTATTATGTAGAGGGAGTTTCGCCTTCATCCATTTTATGATGACACTCTATAAGTATGACGTAAGAAGCCAAGAATTGAAAAAAATAAGGGACAAACAATCCTTGGAGCTTGAATCTATTTTTACGCTCTTTTCATAGCCGGTGAACTTTCGGATGGATAAGTAAATTCACCAAAAAAAAAAAAAAAAAAAAAAAAAAAAAAATTGGGACTCAAGAAGAGTGATTGTTCAATAAGCCATGGACTTGGAAATCACCTCAAGCCAACGGGGAAAGCCAAAAGAACCTTTGGGACGATTCTCTGATTTTTGCTTGTCCTCGTTGATAGCTGATTGACCTTGGCAAGTGATTTGGAAGAAAGCATTATCTTGTCTGCTTTTGTTGGTAATTATTAAGCTGAATGCTTCTTGATTCTGAAGAAATATCTGGGTGGCGCTGACAACTACTTCAGGTAAATAACGCAGTTCTGCCAGTAAAGACCTGATTTTATCATTATACCGGAAAATCTTCCCAAACTCTTGTCTCCTTACTGATCTATCAACATGGGCAACTTCAATGTTAAATTTGCATCTTACGGGCTTATGATCACTTTCGGTCACTTCCATGCAAGCATCATACCTATCACATAAGAGAAATTAGTTTCTACATGAAACAAGAAAGAGCCTACTGAGCACTGAGAAACCTACTGTAAGACGGAAGCAACTACAGGGCACCATAAACTGCACTCCATAGAAGGAGCTGCCCGGCTATCTCGATATAGCACTCGGTCACACCAAGCTGGAATTCGTTTCTTCTCCCCAGAATCATATCCTAAGGTGGAAAGAGAAAACATCTTTCAGTGCTTTTTGACATTTCATGCATTAAGAAATACAATCCAAAAGGCAATATCAAACTGGTTCTTGGACATATCTTTGTCATTCAAACACACTAAAAAAACAGTTTAACTAGTACTTAACAAAGTGTAAGAAAGTAAGATGTTGAGTCGCATGTTAATCATTTACAAATATATCTCACCTCCTAATCCTGGTTTCCCCTTTTCAAATTTGTAAGTTGGAGGAAATTTGATGATTGCTTCACGCATCCCTTGGAAGACTTTGCCAGCTTTCATTTCTGCCCTTAATTGATCTTTCTCTCTAAGCCATTCAAAGCATCTTTGCGAGACAAAGTCCCTTGCTTCGTCATAAGATATTCCAAAAAGACGATAATTAAGATCACCACAGAAAATCACCATATCAGCTTCAGCAAGGTCAGGCTTTCCCTCGTTAGGACTAATTGCTGCAGCCTTTTATAGAGGATTTTAAGCGTTAGTTCAATTGTAAAGATGGTATGAAACTGATGAACACAAATACTGCATCATACATCTGTATCACGAAGCATTTGAGCAGCAGATGAAACACCAGCTGCAAGAGAGAGGATCCATGGCAGGCCAGAAGAGTAAAGCAGCCACAGTAAATATGTGGAGAAGACAAGAGAGCAAGTCAAAAACAGGTATCGCAGCATACCAGCAGCATTGTCAAGAAGGTTAGAAGATCGAGTGAAAGCCATTGTTCTATATATATGGTCAAAATCAGCATTGCGGCGGTTGACTGCTTCTAAATGTGCTGCAAAGTGACAGTTCACAAAGCACATAATCCGATCAAGTACTCTTAACCGCAGACCAACTCCACCCTGGATTATAATTGTATAACCATAAAAACATTGTGCCAGCCAGTTCATTTCCCTTTTCAAGGAGAAAAAGACAATAACTTAGACTATAAGATGAAGCCCTTATAATTGTCTTAAGTAGTGTCTCAATCATCTTCATTACCTCACCTTGAATGACTACCTAGAATTTTGTCCAATTTGACTACTTAAATAGTTTGATGAATTCTAATCTGGACAAGATCAAGGATTTGCTATACCTCTTAACATGAAGAGATACTTACCTTATTACCAATTGCACGTCCTAAACCACATGCAACTGCCGCAACGTCAAGGTCCCCCACATGTGCTCTAAGAGTTTTTCTCACCCTAAGTTAAAGATTAACAATCAATAAATCAACTGCACCATAATCCCAATATAGTTGCAGTAAGTTAAAGGGTGTTAATAAACATAATATTTTAGTAGTATGAATAGGCAGGAGCCAATGGAAGAAATACTTCAGCTAATTCAGTCCGAAATGCGACGTTTTACGAAGAATGGGGTTTTTGAGGCACAACTTCCATTTCAGTTTGAAGAATGGAGAATAGCTCATTAAAAATAACCATCATAAGTTCTTACCAGATAGCAATAAGCAAGCCAGCTAGTTGCCTTGATCCTACCCTTTCAAAAGTTGATCCTTCGTCCAAAGTCTTTCCTATTGCATCCTGCCACCATTGCCCACTAGAAGTTCCTTCTAGTCCTACCTACAGTTGACATTGCGATCAGGATAATGCTATGCACATTAGACAAGATCAGGAAAGTATAAGGTTTCACTATCGACATGGTTGCCAGTATGAGTATCCTCAATTATCAATAATATCTAATACAAAATTGAATTAATGATAGACTTGGAACTATTAAAAGAGATGCTAAAGAGAGCAAGTCTTGCTAACTAAATTGAGCATTTAAAGCCATCCAGTACATCACCAAGGCTTATAGCCTAGTGGTGAGTGGGAGTCTCCCACACAATAGGTGTGGGTCTGACTCCCACTAATCTGCCCTTCCTCCCTGATCCCCCTATGCAATAAAAACAAATTGAAAAAAGAAGATAAGCCAATGAGTATACAACTTTTCTGTGCTCAATGATTGCTTCTTGAAATGCAAAAGTTCCTTTAGCAGATCTAGGATTCTACCTACAGGATACATACAATGGTAGACCATGTCCTATAATCTCTTAATCATGCTCAGGTATTTGATAAGCAATCAGAGACAGAATAGACATTGTATCTTGTCAAATCTTTTAGCTAATAGATTCTTGACTTTTTGGGCCTGAATAATAGATCTCAAGTATTTTAATTACTTTTTGTTTTCTATTGAATGCCAAACTTGCCAGTTGAAGGTGGTGTTTCTATTAAATCAGCTAGGATCCCTATAAGATGTGTTAAACTGTCTCTGTCAATAAGCGGAGAAGAAGTCAAAGGTGAATATCTCTTTGCCCCCCTCTTCAGTCAATGATTTGGCCTTTGTCTCTTTTTTCCTTTTAATTAGTTTTTGGGACATTGGTGGAGGGAATGCGATGTTGTTTCCATATATACATTTGGATAACCCCTCACCTCATGAGCTAGTTTTAGATTGAGTTAGGCCCAAGGTACATTCTTTGCATGATATTAGGGCTAGACTCATCTCAACTCTTTAGTTACTCAATGTTGGACTCCCATGTTATATTTTCCACGCTCCAAATGTCTAGCCCTGGGCATGCAGGGGCTAGAATGTCCAACATTGGTTGAGGGAATGAATTGTTGTTTTCTTATATGATCTTGGACAATCCTAACCTCATGACCTAGCTTTTGAGGTTGAGTTAGGCACACGGTCCATTTTCTTTACAAGATGTAAAGGGTGTGCTTTGATAGCTTACAGTTTCTTTTGCAGCAGACATTGCAAGAAAACCTGCTCCCATTTCTACTTCTTGCAACCCAATTACTACAATCCCAACATCCGAAATTGCAGAACCCAGCCAAGTTGCCAGTGCTTCCTGTGACGCTTTTCCTTCACCAACGTTCCACGTACCAACCAAAATCCTAAAATTATCTTTTCTGGTGTATAAATATCTTCTCTCAGCTATTTCTGATGGTAATATGTTATCAATAGGTCCTGGAGTGGCGAGGGCCCATCCGCGTATACCTCCATGATTAGCTAAGCTAAAAACATAGTCATCCCCGACTGCCATTTTTATTACAGGCCCGTTGTGAGCAACCCAACCAGCTAGCAAGTTCCCTTCAAGGTCCAGGACCTGTACCATACCACTTACATAGCCAACCCATATTCGAGAACCATGAGCACATAAGCATAGAACAGCGCAAGGATGATGATGAAAATCTTGCAAACGATTGCCATTTCCATCCCACTGCAGAAGTAAGCCATTTGAACATCCACTCCAAATCATCCCATCAGATGCAAGCACAAGGGCCTCTATTTTCCTATTATCTTCTGCAAATGCCCCTGCCCCCTTTGTTGCAACTCGACGTACAGCACCTGCAGCTCCCATTATAGCATTGCGTGAACGCTGGAAAAAGTTACTTCCTTGTGACTTTTCTTTTTTAGATTTGGAGACAAGCTTGACATTCCTCTCATCCTCCACTGCTTGGTCTGGCATCGATGACATATCAACCCCATTCTCAATCTGACCGTCTATATTATACACTTTCAGGAGTTCCCTAGTCCGTGCATCCCTGCAGTTGTCCAACTATCAGGGTAATTAGTGGCTAAACAATTAATCAGTACAGAAAGTTTTACCTCTTCCCTAATGAATAAACATTAAACAAATACATACATCATGTTCATCTGGAAGCAATGTAGAGGAACATACCATAACGAGAAGGATAAAGATCCAGCTGCCCAGATTTTTCCTCTTACATGATCAGAGAGCAGACACTTTATGTCAGAAGACGAGATATTACATACACCATTAACTGTAACTTGGCTTCTAAGGTCAACAAATGACCTTTCCACAAGTAAAGCAGCCATGTGTGTTTCTTCTGGTGATAGAGAGAGAGATTTGTTTACTGCTTCACGTGGCCAAATTTGTAAGATACCACCTTCAAACCCAGACCATATATCACCTGGACCAAGAAGTGAGTAGTCATGATATATTGTTATCCAAGAAGTGAGTAGTTATGATATATTGTTCTTGGAACACTATCAGAAGCAAAAGATTATTTCAGCATAATTAAAGCTAAGATAAGGTAGTGAGGTAGACCAGTAAGACAAGATAACAATAGAAGTTAAATAGGGTGATCAAAATGATAAACATTGACTAGGATCATAGGTTAATTTAATATATGAATTGAAAACGCGAACAAGGAAAAACTAGAGATTACCATAAGAAGATATCACCATTGAAAGAATAGGACCACGATGAGCCTGCCAGGAGAGGCCTTCCTTGAAAGGGGAGTCATCAGAACTAGGATGGTCCATTCTCCAAGACCTAATCTTGCCATCCTTATGCCCACTCCAGATCAACTCATTCCCAGAATCAACCATCAAACATAATGTGGGTGACATATCAGCCGACTCATAAAATGGTGCTGCATCCTCATCCCCTCTCCTTGCACGACCTCCAGCTCCCATTCCAGGCTCATACTGATCTGAAAAATTCCACACTCTTACTCCAGATTCTTGTCCTGCCCACAGTTGTGTCGCTGTACAGGCAATAGTCCTCAAAAATTTCCCAACCTGTATTGTTATTAAAATTTTGTAAAGAGAAAAGGAAAGAGGATAATAAGGGGAAAAAATGTAGAGATGTGCATGCGTTACACATCAATAACTCCCCATCCATTCTAAATATTTTGTAACTCATTCCTGATTTCATCTTCTTTTTTTTTTTGTGGACGATGCACATTCAAAACTGTGTTTCCAACATATACACTTGTTTCTACAAACTAACACAGTACGCTGGATGTGTTTGGTATCATCTTTCTTGAATAATTCAGTTTCTAGTATGTAAATTGTTTTCTCTAAAGAAAATATTTTCACCAAAAGGCACAATTATTTCGTCACTTATGAGTGGATGTCATTTTCCTTTTACATATATTTCAAACTCTTATCCCATATCACTTGTTTTAACCAACATGTGTGTCTTAGTTGTTAACCTTAATGCTCAAAAATAATAACAGAACACCATCATCATACCCTGCTCTCCGTCTAATACCAAGGGAGGAAATAGGTCAAGGAAAGGGGTACAATTGAAACCCCTTCGTTGACAAAATACACCGTGCAAATAGGGTAAAAATGATTTTTTTTTTTTGGTTATAATGAAGTGGCAAAGGGGTCCAAAATTGCTTTAGGCACAGGTTCAAATCTCAAGTCTGACGTTCTAATTTTTTTAAAATCCCCTTACATAAATCTCTGACACCGCCATTGTCTAATAGCAGTACTATATGTCAGATAGGTTAATGAACAACCAAACAATTCCCCAAGGTAAAACATTTTCCACTCGATTTCCTCCATAAAAATATTGACCATGATGACACACTTTTATCTTTAGCCGGTCAAAAGAATGATACTCTCAATGATATATTGAGCTAGACAAATGTCTATTACTCTTGTTTTAGATCACAAGTTTTAAAAGTTTTTGTTTCATAATTAAAACACCATTACACCATCACAGAAAATGGGACAGAGGGAATACTAATTTTGTTCACCTGGGTTTCTTTGAGGGGGTGTGGCCTGAGCTCAAGGTAAGTAGGACGTGCAGGATGAAGAGGGGCACGAGCTGAGACTTTAAAGTTTCCAACTCCACCCCCACTTCCTTCAAACTCCGGCAATGGCAATGCATGATTCTTATCATCTGAACCATCGGCCGCCAGCCCAATACCTTCAATCTTTTGATTAACCAAATCAGAGGAGCCTTTAATATCGTTTGATAAATAATCCTCTTGCGGCAAACCATAATTATGATTGTGATTAATGATGCGATCATCGAGGCTGCGATTATTGCGGAGCTGGTGCTGGTGGGGCTCACGCTTGTGGTGCGTCCCCGTATATGTTCTCAGCTGGTGGCTTTTGGATTGAACATTTTGTCGAACAGGTTGTGTGCTACTCGGATTCTGATCCCATCCATGCACGCCATCGTCTTTGCTTTCGTCCATGTAATCAAATCTACTAGGAGTACTAAATTTTAATTCCAAGTTAGTGTCATTTGTTTAATGAAAATATTTTAATTTCTAAAACATGCAAAAAGATTTGAATTCATCAACTCCACAGAATTTTGTATTTCAGAAGATTTCTTTTTATTTTTTTAAAAGAAAGACAGAGGAAATTGGGAAAAGCTTCATTTTGTACGTAAGAAAAGCGAGAGATCGAGATGATCAGTGGGGAAACTAGGGAAGAAGGAAAGCATGAAGAGAAGAATGAGCCAAAAAAATGGAATCAAAATTGGGGTATATGTGAAGAATAGATCAGAATGAAGCTGAGGGAGTGGATATGCATGGGAAGAGGAGCAGAGTTCGGGAGAATTGAGGATAACGCGAGCTTCACTTGTACAACACCTAATTTTATTTTATAGCAAATAATAAAATTTTCACCGGCTATGAAATGAGTATGTTGCCTGAAATGAGTATGTTGAGATGGATGTGTGGACATATCAGGAAAAACAAGATTAGAATGAAGTTATTAGAGACAAAGTGAGAGTGGTCTCTGGAAGACAAGTTGTGGGAATCGAAGTTGGGTTAGTTTGGGCATGTGAAGAGGAGAGACATAGATGCCTCGGTCAGAAGGCATGAGAGATTGACCATAGTGGGCTTTGAGGAAGGGCAGGGGTAGGCCGAAAAAGTATTGGGGAGAGGTGATTAGGCAGGATATGTCATTGCTTCACCTAACCGAGTACATGACTCGCGATAGAAAGGTGTGGAGGTCGAGGATTAAGGTGGTAGGTTGCCTACGCATTTGTGAGTTTCTCCTAGGTTTACCAGTAGTACTAGTATTATTCTTGTATCCTTTTATTCTTAGTTCTTTATTACTTGTTATGTCACTCGCTTCCATTACCTTATTACATTACTGTTTATATTGCCTGTTGCTTTATTTTTACCGTTCCTTAAGCCGGGGGTCTATCGAAAATAACCTCTCTGGCTTTATAGTGTAGGGGTAAGGCCGCATACACATTATCCTCCCTAGACCCCACGTATCGGATTAAGCTGGATTTTTTTTGTTGATGTTGTTGTTAGCAAATGGTAAATTTGGCATGTATCAATTTCATACAAATAGAAAGTTTTAATTATATTCCACTAATTTAATTTTAAGGATTATAAATTTCATATTTTAAAAGGCTTACTTGTAAATATTTTTTAACTGACTTGATAAAGTAAAATATTTCTTACACGGATAGTGTATAACTTAAGCTCCAAAAAATATTAAAGATTTGGAATAAATCATCATATCAAAAAATATTAAAGGTTTCACGTACTGATTTTGATGATAACAAATCAATATAATTATTAATCAAATAGCATTTACTTGTGGTAAACTTATTCTTGTGCAGGTTTGTTCAAGGAAAAAGAAGTTGGTAAAGATCCAAACAAATATTGAAAAGAGAACATCATGTGATGAATTTATGCGAGAAAATATAATCAAGGAATATTATTTTCAGGGATTTAATCTCCAAGCGTCATAGATTGAATAATATTTGAAAGTCAAATTTCAAATATTGAATGGTTTACTACAATATTAGAAGAAGTCTCTACGGAAATTATGGAAGGAAAGTTCTTCAATATCTTGAACGGAATGTTGCTAAAATCCT
>NW_017673390.1:0-5547 GCF_001879085.1 Nicotiana attenuata
GTAGGAAAAGGTAAAGGTCGTGTCAAGGCTATCGACTCACCTCCTCAGCCAGTGGGTGGAATAGCCAAAGAGGTATCGGTGAAGCTTGGCCCTTACGAAGGAAAATGCAACCTACGAGTGGTGATCATAAATGACTTCGAATTGATAGTTGGGTTGGAATTACTAAGGCAAACCAACACCATGCCCGTACCATATGCAGACATGCTACTGATGATGGGAACAAATGGGTCCAAGCCCTTCATTATCCTATGCATGCCCATGAAGATGGCCGTTGAGAACATCTCGGCCTTACAGTTAAAGAAGGGGGTCAAAAGACATGACCCTACGTTCCTGTCAACCCTCTGCATTGAAGATATAGAACGCTCCTCGGGTCCCATTCCTCAACCCGTGAAGGAGCTACTACTGGAGTTTGAAGATGTCATGCCACAAGACATGCCAAAGCGACTCCCACCTAGGCGCACTGTGGACCATGAAATTGAGTTGGTGCCGGGCGCGATGCCACCCGCCCGGGCGCCTTACAGAATGTCACAACCCGAACTCACCTAGCTTCAGAGACAATTGACGGAAATGCTAGATACATGGATCATTGTGCGCTCCAAGTCCCCATACGGGTCCCCTGTTCTATTCCAAAAGAAACATGATGGCAGCATGCGACTCTGTGTGGATTATCGGGCTCTTAACAAAATCACAGTGAAGAACAAGTACCCTATTCCGCTAATGGCAGACTTGTTTGATAGACTGGGTGGTGCGACGGTGTTCACTAAGATAGACCTGAAGACAGGTTATTGGCAAGTTCGGATTGCAGAAGGTGATGAACACAAGACGACCTGTGTGACAAGATATGGGTCGTATGACTTCCTGGTTATGCCGTTCGGCTTGACTAACGCCCCAACTACATTTTGCACCCTGATGAACCAAGTCTTCTGAGAGTACATTGACGAATTCGTGGTGGTCTACTTGGATAACATTGTGGTATATAGCCAAACATTGGAAAAACACCTGGTGCACTTGCTGAAGGTCCTAGCTCGATTGCGGGAGCATGAACTATATGCGAAGCTATCCAAGTGCTCCTTTGCTCAAAAGCAAATTGACTTCCTCGGACATGTCATCGAGGAAGGGCGGATCAAGATGGACCAATAGAAGATTTAGGCAATCACAGATTGGCCGCCGCCTAAGGACACGCCTTGAGGCTTGGCCTATGCAACTTCTACCGGCGATTTGTGAAAAACTACTCCCTCATTGCAGTGCCATTAAGAGAACTCCTCAAGAAGGTCACGCCCTGGGATTGGGGACCCAGGCGAGCGGAGGCCTTCAACGCATTAAAAGCGGCTATGTCTAGTAGCCCAGTCTTGGCCCTCCTGATTTGGCCAAGCCATTCGAGGTACAAACGGATGCATCCGACTATGCCCTCGGCGGAGTCTTGCTACAAGAAGGGCATCCTGTAGCGTACAAGAGTCGGAAGCTGAAGGATGCAGAGCAGCGCTATGCCGCCCATGAGAAAGAGTTATTGGCTGTCGTCCACTGCTTGCGCCTTTAGAGGCACTATCTGCTGTGGACCCCGTTCGTGGTCAAGACAGACAACACAGCTGTTAGCCATTTCATGACCCTGCCGAAGCTGAATGGTCGACAGGCCAGGTGGCAGGAACTCCTAGCTAAATTCCACTTCAACCTGGAGTACCGAAGTGGGAAAACCAATCATGTTGCTGATGCGCTCAGTCGGAGAGCTGATCTAGCATCGGTGTGCCTACTCGCCACCCTAAGGGAGAGCGAAGTAGCCACCTCCAACAAGGACCAGGTACAGGATCTACTCATCAAGGATCATGCTGCATAGTATTTGGTTGATTTGGTAGGATAGGGCAAGACTCGCCAGTTCTACATGGAAGATGGTTTTCTGAAAGTGAAAGGGAACCGACTTTATGTTCCTAAAGGAGGAGATCTGCGAAGGACTCTTCTGGCGGAATGTCATGGTACTCTGTGGGCCGGCCATCCCGGTGAAGAACGCACTATAGCGTTACTTTGCCGTGCATATTATTGGCCTCAAATGGCCGATAACGTCACTCGGTATGTGAAGACTTGTCTAGTATGCCAGAAGGACAAGTCGGACCGCTTGACACAAGCGAGACTCTTGGAACCTCTAGCTGTCCCAAAGAGACCTTGGGAAAGCGTTTCCCTGGATTTCATCACCGGATTGCCCAAGGTCGGAGATCTCACAACTATCTTGGTTGTGGTGGATCGGTTTTCCCAGTATGCTACCCTTATTGCAGCCCCACAATATATATCAGCAGAAGATACAACTCGACTCTTCTTCTCTCATGTCGTCAAATATTGGGGCCTGCCCAAAGACATTGTTAGTGACCGCGACTCACGCTTCACTAGCAACTTTTGGACCCAACTCTTCAAGTGCCTTGGGTCAAAATTGAGTCACAGCTCAAGTTTTCATCCGCAATCTGATGGCCAGACGGAGCGGTTCAATGGTATGTTGGAGGAATATCTCCGCCACTTTGTAACCGGATCGCAGAAGAATTGGGTGAAGCTTCTGGATGCTGCTCAATTGTGTTTCAATTCACAAAAGAGCTCTAGTACCAACAAAAGCGCTTTTGAAATTGTTACCGGACAGCAACCGCTACTCCCACACACTGTGAATGCACCAAACATGGCTAAATCTCCTCGAGCTGCCAGCTTCTCAAAAGAGTGGAGGCGGAATTTGGAGATAGTGCAGAGCTAACTTGTCAAAGCCCAAAAGCGGATGAAGAGGCATGCTGATCAGAATCGTCGCTTTGTTGAATATCAAGTAGGAGACAAAGTGATGGTCAAAATTCCAAAGCGGTACTTATTTGCAGGGGTCCATGACCCTCGCCTATTGCAAAAATACATTGGACCCTTGTCCATTGAAAAGCATATTGGGAAGGTTGCATACCGGGTGGATACCCCAGCTTGGTGGAAAATTCATCCTGTCTTCCATGTCAGTCTCCTGAAACCTTTTCGGGAAGACACGGAGGATCCTTTAAGGAGCCAACTCACAATACCCAGTATTCGAGGTCCCAATTCAACCGGGAAAAGGCGTGTTGAAGCTATCCTTGATGACAGAGTGATTCATGCCTCAAGGAAAGATCACCAAGAGTTTTTGGTGAAATGGCAGGGCTGTGATGCAGAAGAGAATACTTGGGAGAGGGGAACAAACCTCAAAGCCTACAAGAGCCTCATTGAAGATTATTTTGCAAGTAAGGCGCCGAGGACGTCGCCAACTCAGGTGGGGGAGAATGTCATGGGCGGCTTTCCAGCCATGCCCCATGACCCCTTGGGCGCGTCCCGTGGCGTCCTAGCGAACCTCCCAATGCCTAGCGCCACGGACGGCCCCGTGGTCTTGGCCGCGCCAAGTGACAAGCGCGCAGGTGCCTCTGTCGCCCCACCGATATCCCTCGCGAGCGCCAAGCCGCAGGCAGAAGCCAACAGCGCCGCGCGCGCAGACAACGCCGCTCGCGCAGACCGTGATGCCAAAGACACTGCTGCTGACAACGGACCTGCTGTTGCCTTATAGAAAACTAAGTCATTTTCATTGTAAATATAGAGTAGTTTTATTTCATATACTTCCATTATGTTTCTCTAGCTTAGTCAAGTCTAGTCTTGTAACTTTGGATTATTTTTTTTAAGTACTATTAGGGGGGATCAAGCAATTAAAACTTTCTAGCAAGCAAGCAATTCTCTGTACTGGTGTCTCTCCCCCTCGACACCGCGTTGCTTTTCTGTAATAGCTTTCATTAATACAATCAAGCTTTCTTTCATTCTGAATTCTCACTTCTGTTCTCTCAATTGCTCTTGACATTGGTTTTCCCGTACGGCACTAACAATCTCGTCTAGCGTACGGAGGGGACCTCAGTTGGCGGACAGCAACTGCACTGACATCAGTTGCCTAGCCTTACGTCGCCCTTCCAAGGAATCTCAGGAAGGCACCGGGTAACAGCTTGGATGAGCCAACATTGACACACAACTACTTGAATGGAACAGTGAGGAAACAACTTCCTACTTGAGAGTACTTATGAAAGTTAGAACTGTTTGCATAAGCGTGAGCACGAGGAGGAACACGGCTGCTGCAGTTGAAAGTCCCACCCAAGGTCCATTAAAGTAATTGTGCCTCAAATTTGCCATCCTTCTATTCCATCTTTTATTACAATGCTCAACCACATTTTTGCATTCTTCTTTGTAATAGAAGTTAGTAGGAGGGATGACTCCATCGCCAAGTTTGTTAAAGATGCTAGCCACATCACTGTCGTCGCCTATCCGGTTCCTGATGATTCCCTTCAACCGTAGCAACTTCACATCTTCAGCTGAGTTGATAAGACGATCCATAAAAATCACGTAATCTGTGAAATATTTAGTGTATACATCAGAAGAATGTTGCTCGCAAGCTACTAGATTCCTCAGGACTGTCTCTGTACCATTAACGACCTCAAAACAAGGGATTTTCATCCTTCCATGATTAAAACAAGGGATTTTCACACTTCCATAATCAAAACAAGGGATTTTCATCCTTCTATAATCAAACTTAATATCGAATAAACTCGTGCTGTCTCCTTCGTTGTCTTCGCCCAACATTCTATAAATTTCACTAACTTTTGAGAAGTTGATTCCGGCTTCATCAAGCTCTGTTGCACTTCTCATGAGGTCGTGCCATAAGTTGGCATCCTTCGGCACTAATTCTAACTCAAATGTTAGAGAATAAGGTTTCTCTGGGCGACCAGTACCACACATGTGTACCACTTGAAGTAAATGTTTGATTCCTTTGACATTACCATTAGCTTCATTTAAGAATTTAGGAGTTACCCTCGGTAAACTACCGCAAAAGTTATATTTTACCATTTTAATAAATGATTCTGTAGGATACTTAGTCATGTCATGAAGCTTGGTGAGGACCAAAAATGGAAGTTGGTTTTCTAGTAGCAACAAATCACGATCTATAAGATTTACCATCCAATCTGCGTTAATAATCCTGTCTTCTCCTTCTGGAAAAATTTTGAAAACCTCCCGCAAATACTCAACCACAAAACAACCATCAAGCAATAACATTTCCAAAAATTGGCTGCAAGTATAACTGCCAAGTTCCACTTTATCATCATAACACTTTAGCACTTCATCTTTCAGTTTCTCCAATTCCCTAATGTAACTCTCCACATCAAACTTCTTATTCCGCTGGAGAAACCGTTGTAGGTAACGTAGTTTATAATTTTCCATTGAACAAAGCTGTGGATTCTTCTTATGGTAAGGACCAATAGAGATCAACAGTGGAGTATAAGCATCTGAATTTGATCTACGTAGCCCCGCATTTACTTTGAATATTGTACAAGATTTGGTAGACCATTTGTTCAAATCCTTAAATCTTTCGTCAAAGATTTCTTTTGCAGATTTATTTGTTTGCAACACTAATTGATCTTGACCATTTATTGTAGCTTCATTTAGAGGAGTTCTATCATGCAGTGGAGTAATCTCAAAGTTGTTCGGCATCCCTCTTAGATAATTTTGTTGAAACTGTATTATTACCCGGGGAGGGGG